>NW_027640319.1:0-29875 GCF_949606895.1 Notothenia rossii | reverse complement strand
GCCAGAAGTTGATGACCAAGTCCTCCTCCCTTTGACTTACGGGCTAACACACACTCTCACTCACTCACACACACACACACACACACACACACACACACACACACACACACACACACACACACACACACACACACACACACACACACACACACACACACACACACACACACACACACACACACACACACACACACACACACACACACACACACACACACATTAACAGTAGGTTACTCTGTGTCAGCGACTGTTCTCTGCTGAGTGGCTTGTGGGCGGCGTGATGATGTCGAGTTACTGTGGTGATTTCTGTTGCCGAGGAGACGTTTCTACGACAACAGCCACTGTGGCATAGAAGCACAGACACTGACAGACGGCCACACACACACCTCAGGGCCCAGAGAGAGAAAACAACTTGTCAACAAGCTGTAAATTACACAAACACGCACATGTTTAGAACTGGACATACAGGCAGTTTACCTATATGCACTCCCACATGTTCATCAGGTCATCCGGTAGAGTAACCACACTTTAATGTCGGTATTTGACACATGTTGGAGTCACCTTTTGACCTTTCATTCACACATGTGCAACTCGAAGAGGCAGAGGACAATGGAAATATAAAAAATAAGATAGAAGAGCATCATACAGAAGAATCTAATTCCCTAAAGTTAAGTGGGACTCACACAAGATATGAAACAAGATTTTTTTAATATCAAATAATGGGATTTTCCACATTTCACACACGTGAAGTGACCAGGATAAAAATATAATAGCTTGTGTCATTACATGCAGTCATTCGATTATCAGACCTTATAGGACAGGGCTTCTCAAACTCCGGACCAAGGTCCGGATCTGGACCGAACTGCAAATCAATCCGGACCGAACCCTGTGTCCCATTATAAAAAATTATACAAAATAAAACAATAAAGACGTTCTGATTCTGATGTAAATTAATGTATATTTTCTTGTGTCTGACGCGTTGTGAGAATGAACGTGCATATATATTTACTTGAGTGCGCGAGCGTGACACGCATTGTAGACCGCAAGTTAACCTTGACTTTCTAATGCTTCTGATGCCTTTTTTGCCGAGGTTCAAGGCATTGACTACAGACAAACAGTGCCATTTCTCCCACTAGTTCAAGCCACCATACTGTATGTATGTATTGAATGTGTGTGTGTATACAGGGGCGCCGTTTGCCGACAGGCAAGTGCTTGGACCAGAAGGGGGCCCCCAAAGAAGGTAGATTAAGAAGGTCTACAGCAACGACAACATGAAACACCCTTTAATTTACTGCAACGACATGTCGGGAAACATGTCGTTGCCCCATGCATAGCACGCCGTAAGAAACTGCTTCTTAATTTCAGTTTTGTTGCTCCGCTCCGCTCCGGGGGACTTTACTAGCATTTATCCGGACCAGTGACCTTGTATAAAATTCTCAAGTGGACCTTTAATAAAAAAGTTTGAGTACCCCTGTTATAGGAATAGGTTATCTTCTTAATAGTACCAGCATATTAGGGAGCCACTCCAAGTGAGAGTGCTTCTTGGATCAATGCTAATCAGCCTTTTAGTGGAAATATGTTCAAATGTTCTGATATCTGACAAGGTGTCTTTATGTATTCTTGGCTTTGAAAGGAGTATTTTAACGAGCCAACAAATCAATCTGAGATGAAGACTAAATAGAAAAAAGTATATGCTGCCAGAAGAAAGCAGAGAATAGGGTTTAGGAAACAAACTATAGAAATAGCTGTTTCTAAAGATCATACATGGAAAGAAGAGATAGCATTTGAAGACAAAAAAACAGTTTAATAAAAGAATATAAAGGGCGAATAAGTCCGACGCACATTACTTCCATTTTAAAGGTGCTGCAGTATGGTTGATGTGAATTACATGTCATTGAATAATAAAATCACTCTAATCTGATAGCCAGTTCAAGGAAAAGAAAAAAGGAAACAGGGAGGAAAGGAATAAAAGAGTGAGAGAGTAATAACACCAATCAGACATCAGTTGCAGAGCAGAGACCAGTAATCGGAGATGTGAAGTGTGACTCATTGACAGCTAGCGAGACCTGACACACACACACACACACACACACACACACACACACACACACACACACACACACACACACACACACACACACACACACACACACACACACACACACACACACACACACACACACACACACACACACACACACACACACACACACACACACACACACACACACACAAACACCATCAACCACTTGTAACCCCCTCGTCCTTCCTTTCTTTCTTTCTTTCTGTAATTCTGCAGCACTCACACACACATAATCACTCTCCCATTTTGAATTCACACACACACACTATATTTTTGCACATGGCTGTATTCTCCACGTCTTTCGTTAATCTTTATATACAGGCCCACACGCGATCACACACACACACACTTTCTCACAAACTCGAGCCAACACATTTCCACTCTCCTTTGCCAGCTTGACATTCACACAGTGCTGCCAGCTCCGCCACATAAGAGCTCCTTCCTGTGCTGCTCGCCCACCTGCTGCATCGCTCACCATATTATCCAGACAGAAAGCATCTTTTCAACCTTTCGGAGCGAAAAACACTTAACGGAAAGTGCCATTTCTCCTGTGAGCGTCACTGAAATGTCCTCCTTCAGCATGCACACTCTTTCACATACAAAGGGAGAATGTTATTACGCAGGTGGCGGACAGGTGTTCGTGCTTCTGACCTTTTGGTGTTGGTTTGCTACCTAAAGAAAGTCACAGGCGTGTGATTTTAGTCCTTTTTTCTACCAACTAAAGTAACGTTACTTTAAAAAGGTGGTTTTCAAACAAAGACATTTGACTGTAAATTGACATAAATATGTAAAATAAGGTTTCAATCCACAGGCTACACTGACTTAAAGTGGACCTATTATGCTATATTGGGAAAATATATTGTAGGGCCATAACTATACAAAACATGTCTGTGAAGTTTTTTGCTTAAAATACCAAACAGATCCCCCATTGTAGCCATGCCTCATAAACTACTGATCATACCCCTCTATTGCAGCCCTGTTAGAGAAACGCAGATTTTGGGTCCTTAGCATAGGTCCTTAGCTTAAAAAAAAAAAAGAGGAGGCGGAGCTAATGCCTGATCAGAATTATACCGGAGATAAAGTTAAATTCTGCTGTGATAAAACGGCATCCTGTTCTAAACCACATCAAGGAATATTTCTGAAATAGTATGGAGCTCAAATGCTTTTTCCCTTGTGGGTTTATCACAAGGTGAGTTCCTTTCCTTTCCTTCCTTCATATGCAAACCGTAAAAATAAGTACATATATAAACTTATTGTTAAAACGGTGATATTTTTGTATAGTTAATTATAGACAATCAAAAGAAAATTGAAGCCTATCTGATACTTTTGTGACCGGTGTCTGTCTGCGTTGTTTATGTTTCTCAAAGAGGACGGCGGACGGTATTATAATTAGGTCATCCCAAACAATGCCACAAATGTGCACGCGCGCAGTGCACTCACAAAACGGGCAGACAGGTCTACAAAAAACTAACGCTATGCTTAGTCCTACTTTAGTTACTGTACTGCAAAAAGCAGACGGTGCTGCGCTCAACACACACAGACTCAAAACCATGGACACACAGGCATATAAGTAACATAAACAATGTATAGGCCTAAATTGCATAAAGGCTTGAGCAACAGTATTGCAACCAAGCAGACAGCGCTGCTTCTCTCTCTCCCTCTATCTCCACTTTCAAAATCTATTTAAATCTAAAAAATTCCCAAAGTTGTCCCGAAATTCACTTATTAAATAAACAAAACGAAAAATATAGCCTACTCAGGCAGGGTGGATCTAGAAAAATATTCATGGGGTGGCAAGAGGGTGGCAGGAGATTTTGAGGGGTGGCATCCCCTGGCAGAAGTATATGCTGATTTAATCGCAGTCAAGCCAAAATATTGACATTTTAACTCAATAACATAGGTGACATTATTGTCACATCAGTAAAGCCTTAAATAGAAATATATAAGATGGCAGACATAGACCTAATTTAATGCATTTTAACTGAACAATAACTGAATTAGGCCTAGTTTGTTTCACTCTTGGACCAGGGGTACCAAATCTATGCAGACTGCTGCAATAAGTACATTAATTAACTGTCTCATCGATGTTTGTCTGAATTAATATGATAATATTAACAATCATATTATTCCTATCAGCTGTCAATCACTGTTATGATGCAGCGATTACCATCTGTTCAGCAAAACGCCTTACAAACTGATCAAGATCCAAAGCTTTAGTGCGTTTTGATTCAATGCTGACTACAGCCAAACTTGACAGTCTCTTCTCTGTCATTGTAGACTTCAAATACCTCGTTCCTTCCGTGTACAGTACTTGGGTCCGGATGCTTCTCGTTTTGCGCCGTCCAGTTCAAATGAAATCGCCGCCAATCATATTTCCAGGGCCGGGGGAGGGGTTACAAGGCTCGTGTCTTGTGGTGCATTCACTTGCACTCGGACATTACAGATTTTCTCTCATAAATGTCCGATGAGCCCAACGACCACTACCCCAGTGCCTGATATCATTAGAAAGCTAGGAATCTCCTCTTTCCAACAGTGTATACAACTCAAAATGTGTCTTTGGTTCAATGCGACTGATTTCGATAGAGAAAGTCACATATTAGGTTATCCCCGAAAATCCTTGATAGTAAAATGTTGATTTTATTTAGCTTTTTTCCACGGACCACCTGCAGTACCCTCGCGGACCACCAGTGGTGAGCAACTGATAGCAACTCTCTGTGGGTCCACCATCCGAAATTACGTAATATCGACAGCAAATCTGTATCCGCTCGTTGTACCCCCGTTTTTAAAAGATTTGTGTATGGAGGAAAAGAGAAAGGGTTTTATTTTCTGACGCTGCGGGAGTTCCCCGACACACCGGGGACACATATTTATGTATAAAAGACATCACAAAGTGAATTTTGCATGATAGGTCCCCTTTAAGCAGGCTCAAAACTGAAATATGTAGAGAAACCAGAGACATTTCTTTTTTAAGCTACACGATTGCAGAATTGTGACAACAGACCTTGTAATATGCATCTGATTTCATCATGTATGTACAAATATGGAATTACAATTTATAAGAGAACCCTCTGGGAAGAATGAATGACGTTGCATGTTATCTTCTCCGTTGCAGGCTGAGTTTTGTGCATTTGTGTAGTTGTTCGTCAGTGCCAAGGGCCGGCCCTGAATACAATATGCACAGGTTTCTTTTTCAGGAATAAGTCCTGTTTCTCGCTTGAGGCCAGGAAAAGGCTAGTCACTGTGACCTTTTTACCTGTGCTGGACTATGGTGATCTGCTGTATATGAATGCACCTGCCAACTACCTAAGCAAACTAGATGCTGCGTATCATAGTGCTCTGAGATTTGTCACTAACTGTAAAGCACTTACTCATCACTGTACATTGTATACCAAGGCAGGTTTACCATCACTCACTGTACGGAGGCTCAGTCACTGGTACACTTTTATCTATAAAGCTATGTTGGGCAAACTCCCGTATTATATCTGTTCATTGATAAAGCAGAAAGTTGCAAGCAGCTATTGTCTGCGATCACAGGATATAGTCTTGTTAGATGTGCCAAGAGTAAGGACTGTCTTAGGTAAGACAGCTTTTATGTGCGCAGCTCCACTTGCTTGGAACAGTCTACAGGCAAAATTGAAATTGAGCATTTTTATTTCTTTGAATGTATTTAAGGCATGTCTAAATGAAATGCTTTCTGACACTCTGGGTATTTGTAAATGTTGAATATGTAAATATGATATCCTCTGTTGTTTGTATGTTGTTTTTATGTTTCATGTGGAACTAAATGATGCAGGTCTCCCTTGTAAATGAGATCGATGATCTCAAGGGACTAATCTGTCTAAATAAAGGTTTGAAATGAAATGAAATGAACATCTTGGTTGCTTTGGCTCTGCTAGTACATTAGTAGGGTTCTTGTTTCAGTTTTTGTAACATTTTTACATATTAATTTGGGTTTGGTATCAAGCAAATGTAATAGTAATCAGGCCAACACTTTTTTATGACTTGTCGACATTTATTGAAATTGAAACGCCTTTGTGAAACACACTTTTATAAATAACAGTGAAACCCAAAGTTTGTATTTGGCCAATTTTGTTCCATATAAATAAGAAGAAGTGCTATTCAGCTTATACCCAGCAGTCAGTTATGCTCTCTGAATATACATGTGAAAAAACATAACAAAACTCTTGTTTCTTAGTTAACTATAATGTTTCTGTTAAATAAACGAGGTTTGGTTGCTACTGTCGGGTCATAGCCTTCATGTAATTGTTTTAACTGTGATTGGGTCTCTCATTCGGCTGCGTCTCCACAATACTCAGTTGCAAACCTTCACCTCTCTGCTCACACTCCTCCTCTCGTCGTCCTCTCCTGTCCACTCTCTGTTCTCCATCACTGCCCTGTGCCTGGTCTCCAACACGCACTCCATCACTTTCTTTTATCTCGTTTCCCACGCCTTTGTTGTTTGTACATCCTGGTTCAGTTCTCAGTGTTCTCAGATTGGCACTAGCCTTGATAAAGTAGTCCTCTAGCTCTGCCAGAGGTCCCTTATCAGAGAACAGATGGTGCAGGTATGCCTGGGCGTATTGATCTGAGGTGATAAGGTCCAGGTTAATGGAGGAGGAGGGCACAGTTGGCACAGGGGTGGCGTCAGTCCCAGAGACTCTCATTCTTCTCCCTGTTAAGTTCAACTTAGATCAGTTAAATGCAACTTGACTGAGACCTCTGTTTTTTTTTAATTTCAAGAAACTCTACCTGTCTCTTCCTTCATGGTGGATAGAGAGAGGGTGACACTCTTTCCTGTCTCTCTGTCCGTCACCGTGAGTCCCGTCATGGACCCCTCCTCTGGCTCCTCGCTGTGGGGGTCACATGACGCCAGAAGACTCCCTCGACATTTCACCACACACACCATATTAGACTTATAATGCCTACAGTGAAGAGATTGGGGTGGGTGAGAGGGATCACAAAAATATTTTGAACCTTTTATAACATTTAAAAAAAAACTGATGAATGGATCAGTGGATTTTCAAATCATTAATTTATGCAGAAACCTGGATATATTATTTCAGAAATTACAGTGATGAAAGGTTGCTAATGGGGGAGAGGCTGTCTGGTGGTTAACATCTATTGATGAAAGACAAATAATTAGCTTTGACTTTCATGTTTTATTTCCATGTTGCTGTTGATGCTGTATTGATTGCAGCTATTTCCTGTCTGGCTGGATATTTTTTACTCTAAACAGCGACTCCAAATGTAAGCTGAAAGGTAAAGGCTGGACTTTTCTGACAGTGAGATGTGTTGTGTGTTTCTGCTGTCATATTGGGAGCAGGCTGGAAAGCTTGTCTCATGCTAGACGGCAGGTTCTGTGTGGCTGCGGTTTCCACTGGCAGTCGCTTTATTAGGCTCCTGCTTCTGAACTGAAGTGCTGTGTGTTTCCCTGTCTAATAATAGGGTCTCAAAATCTTCAGTGTGTGTAGTTGTATCATATGTTGTGCAGACTTTTTGCATTGGTTGTCCACCTACAGTCTACAGCTGTACCACAAATATCAAGAGTTTAAAGTAGACTGACTCCATGGCACTGGGAATGACTTTTGTAACTTCACTTGTTGTTACCCAAATATGTTTTTTATTATTTAAAAGAATAGAATTAATAATAGAATAGAATAGAATCGTTTAATGTCATTATACATGTACAATGAGATAATAAATGCTTCTCCCTTCACGGGTGCCATCAAAACAAAAAACATCACAACCATACTTGCCAACCCTGAGACCTCAGAAATCGGGAGCATTTCAAAACCACCGCGTATTATTGTAGTTGTAAGTGCACTGCCTTGCGGCCTGTAGCACCATCCTTGATGGAGCATATGTGTGGGCTGGACCTGTTTTTGCAAGGAAAGGAGTGAGCAGAGGGTTGAGTTGTCGATTCTTGTTCTGTTTTCTGTTGCTATCTTCCTCACCCTCTCAGACTGTCAGTTGCGTGCGCTACTAAAGAGACGCGCTACCATGGAAACCAAACAATGGTGTAGCCAGCTGTATTAAAGTCAGAGTGGAAACAGTCCTGAGTAAATCTGATTTTGTCAGAAATCGGGAGAAATGCGGGAGAAATATGACCCGGGAGGAAACCGGGAGGGGGCAATGAAATCGGGAGTCTCCCGCGAAAATCGGGAGGGTTGACAAGTATGATCACAACATAAGACAAAAAATACACGCAGCTTACATACTTAGGAATAAGGAATAAAGTGCAGTAATTATTTCCAGGAGTATAAAAATTAAATCTATAATGTAATAAATAATAATAGTAGGTATGTATTTATAATAAATAATAAAATAATACATTTTAAGTAGTTTTTTAAACTGGAAAGATTGCCAATGTACAGCCCCAAAGAATGTGGAGTCAATGACTTGAATCCTCCGACCAAGTTGCCAATTTAGACGACAACACCTCAGAGAAAACTGGTATAAAAAAATATAATCAAAATGTGCAACCCCATTTATCACGTTTATCACTTCTTTAACTTATAACTGTGTTGCCTTGTTAGTCAACCAAATGGGCAAATAAATGAGGCACAGAGCCAGTACCACACCAACCTTAGAGTACCCCCACCGCTGTATTACCTGTACGCAGGTATGATCTGTGTGAGGTCCTCCTTGTATTGCTCCAGAGCGGCCCTGGCAGCCCGGGGCTCAGCCTGCCCCTCGAGGCCGGCCAGGTGCACCAACATCTGGGTGTGAAACGCTGCTCCGCTGGCCCAGTGCTTCAGAGACCTGGAGGATCAGACAGTAAGAACAAAACACCCCTCAGCGTTACTGTTCTTTAACACATGGACCACTATTTATGTTATATTCTATTTTATTTTACTTACTTGCACTATTATCTGCTTTACTGTGTTGCACTGTTGGAGGATCCTGTGACCTAAGATTTTCATTGTCATAACTACACTGTAGCTATGCACACATGAAAATAAAAGCCTTGAATCCTTGAATCCTTGAATCCTTGAATAACTCTCTGCTCTCTGTCTACTTTACACAATGCAGCTAATACCAAGCTGGGGCTGGTCCTGAAGAACATCATGGGCGATAACAAGGCCTTCTTGATTTGAATGTGTGTTTAACGTATAAGTACAGTTGGCATATATATCAGGATTTTATACCAACATAATATTTTTTTATTTTGACCATCTATTTATATAAACCAGATTTAGATTCAACTCAAAATACATTTTCAGAGACATCTTACACAAACATTTTGCAGATATTGTGTTCACTATTTGGGTTAATTGTACATGTTATCAGTTTTGCCGTTATTGTTATGCATAGAATATGATAAAGAATATCCATAACATATATGTCATTTACTCAGGGGTACTTCAGTTTAATCAATGACAAAAAGTTGGCGCTTTAGAAAAGGATAGGAACCACTGCTCTATCCTGTGTGGCATTAAACCCTGAGCAACTGTTTCCTGCTCCTCTGTTATTCTCTACTCCTCTGTGCTCACAGCTAGGGCTGCTCGATTATGGCAAAAATCATAATCTCGATTATTTGGGTCAATAATTGAGATCACGATTATTAAAAACGATTATCCATTTACTTTGAAAACATCAATTTATTGGAGAAAGAAATGTGAACAGTATGTTTTTAACAGTTGATTACCCTGAACTTTAAGTATAATTCAACTGAAAAGCCAATAAAACAAAAACAAAAAAGTAATAATAATAATAAAATATAATCGTTTTATTTCGATTAAGTTGTTTTTGTAATCGTTGCAAGCCATAATCGTAATTGCGATTAACATACAATTAATTGAGCAGCCCTACTCACAGCTATTTTAATCTCTCACCTGGAGTCACAGTCTCCCCCCAGCAGGGAGGTCTTCAGCTGGGTGAGGGTGAGGCTGAGCTGAGCTTCAAGTCTCACAGAGTCCTGGATCAGTTTGCTTTTGTCACTCAGGTTGATCCTACAGCGCTTCAGGTACTCCTCCATCACCTCCTGCAGCTCCCAGACCCTCTGCTGGAGGGAGACAATGGACATGGTGACTTTTTGCAACAATCTTTATATTCGGTTTCAAAACTCTCCTAGACTTCGTGTTTGTTTGTCCCTATATATAAATATACAGAATAAGTTAGGATACACTATAATATAACAATCTACTAATACAATAATAAAAACATATGACACAAGAAATACAAACATCTTTATATTTGGATCAGGGGGTTCATAACTCTCGTAGACTTTCCGTGTCCCTATATATAAATATACAGAGTAAGTTAGAATACACTATAATGGAGCAATCTACTAATAAAATAATGTAAACATAGGACACAATATGCAATATCAAAGTGTGCAAAGTAGCTTTTTTTAATTAATATTTAACATTTAAATGCAGTAAGGAAGTGTGAGTAAAATCTTTGCAAATTGTACAGGGGGTGTTTCTCAATGTCGAGGAAGGATGCTCCAGAGCCACTATTTCAAGGATGCTACGTCATCGAGTCCCGACTAAGGACTGTTCCAATGTCCAGCATACTTGGAATTCTACCGAGGCCGGCGTACTTCGTTGCGGGACATTTCGAGGCTGCACCTGTGTAGACTCCGCGGTCTTAAAATCCCCACAATGCTTTGCACACGGACCAATTTCCAAATCTTTTGCTGAAATTGCGCTCCATTTAAGGCGGGGCCTCGCATATGATATGACGCACACCTGTTAGCCTGTTCCACCATTCTTCGTTTTCCGAGGCTAGGAAGGATTCTTGCCTCGCTTCTGAAGGACCTGACTTGGAGGGACATGTTCTACCAAGCAAGCCTCCCCGACATTGAGAAACACCCAGGGTATGTGAAAAAACAGATTGAGTAAGTAAAGTACTCATCACAAGTAAACTTGTTTAAACAGTTGTCTTAAAAGTCTCAGTGGATGTGTTTACCTGGCCTGATGACGACCCCGCTGACTTCCCTTTCACAGCTGATGACTGTTTCGATGTGTAGGCCATATCCATCACCATGGTAACCACCAATCCCACCAGGCCGGCCAGGCGTGGCTCATCAGAGAAGGACGACAGTCGGCCAATCAGATCCTTCAGGTAGGTCGGCGCCCTTTTCCCAATGTCGCCCTGTAGCTGGGTGAGAAGAAGTAAACAGAAATGTGCTTCTTACCATACGTCGCAAAACAAGACATACTCTCTTTTTTTAAGAACAACTTTGCACTGCATTATATCATCATGGTATTGATCTGCAACCTCTCTACGGCTACTTTTCTAATATTGAGTGGTGTTTCATTTTGCACAACCACTCTTTCTTAACTAACTCAAGGCAACCACATATTTCCTTTCCAGCTTGTTCAGCTCCATCTGCTCTGCATGACTCAACAGATTAAAAATCTAAAAAGCAGTTCACCCTCTCAGCCTTTTTCAGAGGGAACATCATCATCTCATGTTTCTAGTCAGTTTTGCTCATAAACAGCAATATTATCCCCCATAAATACTGTCACACTTTTCCTTTGAATTGTTATATACCTGTTTTAGTTGTGCCTGGAGGCCGGCCCTGGAGTCAAAGCTCTCTCCGTGATTGGATAAGAGGAGAGGGTGGACGACTCCGAGGTCAGGTACAGCGCCGCCTTCCAACATGGCGTCGTAGAGGACGAAACCCATCGCATCCTTCACCTGAGAAAGCTCTTCTTCTGATGAGAACAGTTGGCCCATGGTGGTGTTTGTGTGTGTGGACAAATCAGTAAATAATCCAAAATGATGGCAGCATCTGAGGAAGAAGGAAGAAGAAAGGAAATTCTAAATTGCAGGTAAAATTGTAAAAGACAATTATTCCGCATTAAATAACCTGTGCCAATAGTGAATCACATAGATAACAAAACAGTAAGTACAGTCTCTTATTATAATTTTTTTTACATGATTTTAAACATAATATACTATAATCTTAAGGGTTTGAAGTTGTTAATGTCTTTAAACAAGTCAAAATAAAGAAAAACATTTTAAAGATTGGATTATTAGCTAGGATATAAACAAGATTCAAGACGTGAACAAAAGCTATATTCACAGAGCCGTCCCTCTCTGCTAAGCAGCCTTGTCCTGCATTAAAACTAATGTGCAGTTTAAACAACCTAATAGGAAAATGGCCGGGCAACAGGCAAAAGAAAACACTGACATTGTCACAAAAAAACACACTTTTAAATAAAAAAGTTAAGGCAATTTAGTGTAAAAATAATACTTCAGCATTGATTAACCTGTGAAAATACTAAAAGACATATAACATTAATTAGTCATCATGTATACTACTATGAGTACTTTGAACAGAAGTTGTGAATGTGAACTTCAACTCAAGACCAAAGCAAAAGTAGATATTTAAGAAATACCACTCATATCAGTTAGACATAACATTTTCCAAATACCTCCAAATAGCTCCCTAACATTTCAAATGAAGGTACCAGCAGCATTTCAGTCACATCTTATCTCCTCTATCTACTAACAGTCAGTTGTGTTTTGGGCATACTCTCTTCACCTCTCTTCCTCCTCTTCCTCTTCCTCCTCTCCTGCTGCAGTAAAGAGATTATCCAAGACAACACCGCAGCAGAAAGTAACTCAGCACTAAACTAGAGCTCCCCCTATCTGCAGAGCCGGGAAATGCCACTGCTGTAAATGCTGGGGACAGTTGGTTCATCTATTCAAAGCCAAGTCTGTCATTCTGTTAGGGGTTTGTCCCAGTAATCTCCATATGAGAGGGTTAATGTTGCCTTTCTGCTGTTGGTGCCTGGAGAATTAAAGCCTCTGATAATAGATAGTTTGCCCTTTTTCTCATTAAGTGAATGCATGGTATTGAAATTAAACTAATCCTCCTTGTGTTAGGGGACTTTGTGGAAGAGGACCTTGGGTAGTAATACAAACTCTGCATGGCTGTGTTAAACATTGTCAAAATAGGCCAAGGGCTTTCAGCTTTCTTTTTTTTAGTTAAGTGGAACAGTGGCCTTGGGTGTTTGATGTTGACTCTTTTACTTGATGGAATATGGGGCAAGGGGATTTGGGATTTTGTGTAGAGTGTAAGAGGTGTTCTTTGTTAACTGGGACAAGGGCTTATGCACTGCCAGGACTCAGAAGTGTATGTGTGTATTACAGCTGTAGCTAAATGAAATGAATAACACTGTGATTGAGATCATTTTAATGGGTGTTTTGTCTTATACTCATTTGGATTAAACCTGGTAGACATTCCTCAGTCATCTGTTATTCACAATCAGTGTTTTAGCCATCAAAAGGATTCAAACAACTATGTCCTTTCCTGTTGGTGGGTTCAGTTGTTTGATGTTGTTATCTTGTGCATTTTTTCTCTGATGACTTTAAAAGGAGACACACACAGCACTATCTTATTATAGGATTTAGCCAAATGTCTCTCTCATGATAACAACAGTTTAATTCAACTGCAACTTTTTCAACCTGCTCAAATCAATGTTTTTATATTAACATTGAATCACATTTTGTTCAATTTAAAACAGTTTGGTAACATTAGCCATGCCAAGTTTAAAAGGTAAAAGCATGTGAATGATGTGTTGGCTTACAACTGCCCCCAAGTGGCCAACAAATATTGAATGCAGCTTTAAAACACCCTTTTTATTCAAGCAAAACTAATCAAAGAGCACATTAAGTTATTGTCAAAGCCAAAGTAACGGGACGGGAGGGCGTTGCTAACGATGTCCACTGTTTTCCTATCTTGTTTTACAATAATAGTGGACTGTAAAGAGTTACATTTTATATATATCTTTACACTCTGTTCAGGGCCAGAGCATTTATTTCAGGGTAGGGCAGCTTAGTCCCTTTATCACCAATCTGCTAAAAAGCCCACGTCTTTAGACTTGAAAAAGTACCAGCACTTAAGCAGATAACCAAACTTGGCTAAAACCAAGTGCTCTGCAAATAGAAAAATATGCATTTCCTTACAGAAGACGTTTTGACATGAAAAGCACCGCTGTAAATCAAGATTAATGATGGCTGATTCCATTTAGCTGGGTCAGTCTCAGGGTCCTGGACAATAGTGCTTTCCCTGACGACAAAGACAAAATGCCCGCTGTAAAAAAGGTCTAAGGAGATGATTTGTTTGAATTAATGTTGATAAGAAACAGCATAATATACATTGAAATCTGTACACATGGGAAGTGAATAATATAAGAAGAAATTAAACAACACATTTGAAGAGATAGTCAATCCAGCACCAAACACTTTTTACGCTGCTATGCACAGTCTTGCACTAATAGGCTACATTTCTCAAAGTTATTAAAGTGACAGTTATTTTGTATATATTGATTGTTGTGCTTTTTATTTATGTCTAAATGTGTGCATATATAAATGTGTCTGCTGATTGTGTATATATATTAGGTATATACATATTTGTACACATATTATATCTTTGTTACTGTATTCGGGATTGTGGGAAACGGTATTTCAATCTCTCTGTCTATACACACAAACTGGAAGATTGACAATAAAGTTGACTTTGACTTTTGACTTTGGTTTGCTCACTTGTTTACGGTAGGTGTCACTGGGAATTTGACAATAATATGTTGATGTTTCAAAAATTGAAGGCGTTAAAGCTTTACACAGCAGGCATGAGCCAACACACACCTTCTCCTTCTGTCTTTGCCTCCAGTCTGTTTTCCATCCTCCATCTCTTTCTTCGCCTGTTTTTGTTGATTTTGATAGCTTCTGTCAGTTTGATGCCGTGCTCTCTGTCTCACACTCGCTCTCTCCATGGATGCTTGACATTGTTGACACACTTCAGACTCCTCTGAGGGCACTAAATATTTTAAAATGCTCACGTCATACACACATACTGTACACACATTAGCACTTAGAAATAGTCTTGGATGCACATGTACAAATGTAGTGAATGTTCTCTGCTACCTCCCTCACAGCCTTTTCTTTCAGTTTTACCCTCTCTCTAAAGGTCTCATTTCCATTTGAGAGTCGAGTAAAGATAAAAGGAAATAAAGTTGAGGAGAGGGCAGGAAACAGATGATGAAAGAAGAGAAGGGAAGAAGAGGGGAAGAGAGCCGAAGAGGAGAGTAAAGCAAAATAAAATAATTAAAAGATAAAATCAAGTTGATGTTCATATAAGAGAGGAGTTGACAGGTGGACACACACACACACACACACACACACACATACACACACACACACACACACACACACACACACACACACACACACACACACACACACACACACACACACACACACACACACACACACACACACATATACACGTACAATAATAGTCTGGCCTTTTGAAACCTCAGTGAATATTAATCATCACACAAAGAATGTGTAATTAGATAAGAGATAATGAAATTTCATCAAGTTTAATTTTCATTTTGAAAATACATGATTCAGGGAGTGGACGTTTGACATTTAAGTCTCTGTGAGTGTGTGTGTTATCTGTGTGTGTGTAAAGACAAAGAAAGGTTTCTGTATGTGTGTGTCATAATTCCTAGTTGCTGAAAATCACTGGCAAAAGAGAATTATGTCCAAGTATAACACTATTTTGTTGTTTAGGTTCGGATCTCTTGTGATGTATTTAGGTGTCAGTGGGAAATCGTTGTGTTCCGAACATTGTGGTCTCAGTGATGTTTAAATTGTGTGACCAAAATTAATTATTTGACACCAACATGAACAAGTTAATGGTCGTGATGGTTTAGTTTGTCATCCCCTAACCTAGCAAACAAAGGAAAGGAAACAGTGGAACTTGGTTTACCCTCAACCCGCCCTTGTGTTTTTAACATTTTGCGCGGACACTGAAAGGGGAGTAACCCTAACCCCTCTTTGTAATAACTTAAGCATCACTTGATTCCCCCCAATTTCATTCCTTTGTGTGAATAATTTGTCTATGCAGAACTTTAAATCTACTAATATCCTGCATCCTGCCACACTGTTGATATTGGTGTTGCTTTCCCTTCATAACATCTACGCTGCACTAATAAGTTCAACGTGATTAAACAAAGCTAGTTTTTTTTTTCACTTTCTATGTAATTATCATTTTCCCTCCATTTATTTTCTGTATTCCGTGACTCCTTCCTCTCGTCATCCTTTCTTCTCTTCCTACCTCGATCTCTTTTATCCCTCTCCCTCCTTCCGGGGTGTGGAGAAGAATAAAAACAAGTTTAATATATACAATAATACATCACGCCATGACAGGTCTGCCAAGCAGCATCCATTTTGTGAAGCTGTTGTGTTCACTTAGCAGCATTGGGGCTAATTATTGCAAATGGCAGCTGTTGGAAAGAGTATTAATGTCTTCTTTCTACATGGATACATCCAATATTATGGGCTGATGAAAGTGGTCACAGGCTAAACTTTAAAGAGAACGAGAGTGACAAAGAAACAGGGGGAACTGGATTGTGTCTGGTTGGTTAAAAGCCCAGTAAATCCAACTGCATCCATTTTAATTAAACCTGTCACTGACTCGGAGTACTGTAATCATTATTCACCTTGCACTGCAGCCCAATAAAGTTTTATCGAAAGCATTTTAGTGTAACAGGGCCTTTGACTGTGAGATGAGGAGTTGTATGCAGACAGAAACATTATTCTGCAACCTGTTTAATATTCTGAAAGAGAAACTCACTTAAAGTTTTTAGATAAAGACATTTTTTGCTAATTGGATGATGGGTGCATTTGTCAAATAAATGTTATGTCGCGAAAAAATAAGTGTGCACTGTGGATCGTGTCAAAGTGGGGATTCTAATTAAGGCAGCGTACTGAGGAAATGCCCAGTTTAACTTATGCTGTAATACATCTCAACTTGTTACCCAATTAAAAAACACTCATGTATGCTTTCCAGATAATGAATGAATATGCTTTGCTCAAAGGTGGGGTATGTAATGTTGGAGAAAGCAGCTCGAGTGCGCTAGAATTCGAAAGTACACAACCGGAAACAATCTGCCCCTTCCTTCAGACTTCCTTACAGAGCCCCTCGTCCAACACACACGAACGCGCATATGACCAATGAGGGCACGAGATAAGTTTGTGTACAGGTAGGCCATCCAGTTATTTTAGCCGGCCGGCTTAGAGGATTGGTCGTGCTTTTTACAGCGCCACAGATGAAATGTTTTTATTGATTTTTTGTCAAAGCATTTAATATATTCATTGCTATCGGGATGTTAAGAGCATTCCATGGAATATAACAAAAAGCATTTCTGAAATAAATTACATACCCCACCTTTAACGAACATTTCTCTTTAATCCTCAAACCAAATAAGTATTTGAGATATTCATTGTGTCAGATCAAGTTGATATGTTGTTTCAAAATGTCTGCAGAGAATCAGTTGTCCAATGTTAATAATTAGTATGAAAAATGTAACATTTGCTCCCAAAAGCAAGAAACTACACTTATTGATTAAGTGGCAATCAAACCCCACTCAAATGCCATTGAGGCAACAAAACATAACTTTAAGGTAATAACCATGTTTGCTGTCATATAAATATATATGAACAAACATAATTCTTGAAGTTGTCTGGACTGGAGAAAGCATAACACTGGCAGGTCGAAGCAGCCTGTCAGTGTTTGAGGGGTTTATGCTAATTGGCAACAAGCAGAACACTGTTCATCAAGTAAAGTGTGAGGATTAAATATGTTTGGGGATCATTAAAATGTCAGAGAGGGAAAAGAGGGGGAAAAAGAAAGTGTTTAAGAGCGTATGACAGGGTGTAAGAAGGGGCAGAGATAAGAAAGAAATTGAGAGAGTGAATTGCTGAGACCCTGAAGGAGGATCTCTCTCAGAATTATGTAAACGCAGTTTTTGCTGTATTTCTAAGAGATTTCCTCACAGTTTCCTTAAAGCTGCCTCCAGGTTACACACAGCAGCAGAGGTGTATGTGTATTGTGTTTGCCAAAACAAATGTGAATATGTGTGCGTGCACCGTGTATTTTCACATTCACAGTCTTATGTTGTCTTTTAAAATGTGAGTCTGAATACCTAATGTGCGCACTGAGGCGTTTGGGTATTAAGTAAGTAGCCTACTTTGTGTGTGTGTGTGTGTGTGTGTGTGTGTGTGTGTGTGTGTGTGTGTGTGTGTGTGTGTGTGTGTGTGTGTGTGTGTGTGTGTGTGTGTGTGTGTGTGTGTGTTTGTCTGTGTGTGTCACTTCAATTTGTATTTAATTATTCACAAAATGAAGCCTTGTTGTTGTGGCCTTTGCAATGCTGTGGCACATTAACACGCCATTATTACAAAGAAAATTGATATGAACAAGACATATTATTGCATTCAATATGCATGCAGGTTGTTTCTGTAAAACCATGTTTCCAGGTCCATCAGTGTCTTTTTCCGATGTGTAAGAGAGACCCCTGGTGGCCAAGACTAATTACTGCAGTTTCATGACGTGTTTCCCCTTCCGTTGTAAACAACAAAACCAATATGGCGACTTCAGTACTCATGTAGAAAGTATCGCACACTTTTGTTGACATTTCTTCACAAGTAGTGCACTTTGTAACATAATGGCAGAACTGATAAGTGAGGGGAGTTTAGTTCGCTACTACTGCACTTACGGTAAGGGGATGGAGCCTTTCTTAATCGATGAAGTGAAGAGGAAGCTGGCAGCTGAAGATGTGAGTGTTTTAGTTGAATGACTTAACGTCTAATGTCATGCTGTATGAACTCCATTCATAAAAAGTTAATTTTGAGAGTGTTTGATATGCCGAGGTATGAAATACGTCCTTTGGTTTGTAGCTGTGTTGTAACCTGTTTTGAAATAAGATGTTGAGTAAAAACGCATAACTCTCAACGTAATTTAAGTTAACGTTATTTGTAATTGTGGAAAATAACGTTAACTATATTTAGTAAAGTAACAGTCATCATTTTGAGGGAGCCGACTTGTACTTGACTTAATACTAAATAATGTGCTTAATAATGTGCCCCTCTACATGTACTTCAAAAACTTTTAGTTAGTTTCAAAGTTTTCTAACAAATATATTCTAATGTAATTATATTAGTAAAACTGCATTGATCATGACTTAATTGGTGATGGGGAGAATATACAAGATACTAAATGCAAATAACTTACACCATCAAATACCAGCTGCAATTTTAAAGTGACATTAATGCACCTCTGCTCCTTGTCCTCAAGATACACTTTTAATTTCCTGAAAGTAAAACCCCATTAAAACTCTGTTATTTAAACTCATTGAACTGAAGCAAAACTTAAAATATCAGACAATATATTAACACCTGATTTAGTTTTTACTGTCAAATATTCATACCACTATCTATTTCAACAATGAACTGTTGATTACCTCAAAATGAGATAAACAAATAAGCGATTGAATTCATGGCCTTCTCTTTTTGTTCTTCTGTGTGTCCAGGTGTGTCAGATTTCAGGTAAAGTGTTGTTCAGCTCGTCTGCAGGGATCGACAGAGTCAGTGAGCTCAAAGCTGCAGAGAGACTCTTCCTTCTGTTGAAAAAAGACTCGCCCGTGCTGCTGCCTGCCCACACCAACCAAGGTACCACACATTTAATACACTAATACATGTAATGCTAATTATTTAGTAGGGCTGCTCAATTAATCGTATTTTAATCGCGATTACGATTATGGCTTGCAACGATTACGAAAACAACGTAATCGAAATAAAACGATTATTTTTTTATGTTTTGGTTTTTCAGTTGAATTATACTTAAAGTTCAGGGTAATCAACTGTTAAAAACATACTGTTCACATTTTTTTAAAATAATAAATTGATGTTTTCAAAGTCAATGAATAATCGCATTTAATAATCGCAATTGCAATTATTGACCCAAATAATCGAGTTTATGATTTTTGCCATAATCGAGCAGCCCTATTATTTAGGAACCCCTTGGCAGATATTCATTGTATTTCTGCTTGTAGAAGTATGCTTTCATGGGAAATTAAGTCACTCCCATTAACTGGGAGAATCAGTTTTACTTTAAAAAGTCAAAATGATGTGATTTCAATCAATAGTGCTTCTCAAATCACATCATGACAACGAAACCACCGTAGAATTCAGGAATCAGAAATGCTTTATTCGTCCCACAGCAGGGACATTTACATTGTTTCAGCATATATGGACAGTGCAGAACAGGTCAATAAAATGATTAGACAAACACATTTTATATAATCACACGTTATTAAAGTAATCATCAAATACGTTCAGATGCAAGGAATACAAACAAATAGCATCATTATACGAGTTTTAAAATATAAAAAGTGGTGAGCTAGCGGTTGACATCATAAATTGTGAAGTGCAAAGTGTTATTTCACAGTGTTGACAGCGTTAATTTGGTGCTCAATTACAATGTATGTAATGGCTTTTATATCATGTTATTTTCTCAGCAAAAGCATCCTCTGTGCTGCAGTCCAGAGTGTTGGGGGACAAGGATCAATGGAGCAGTGCTGTAATGACATGGAGCCGCCTGCAGGGGAAGCTGTCGGGCAGAAGAAGGACTACTGTCAAATCACAAAGCACTGCCCTGGGAGTCACAAGGAAGACAGGGGAGGAGGGCAGAGGGAGCGAAGAGCTCAAGAGAGAGATAGTAGAGAGAGAGGGACAGACCTGTGGAGCAGAAGCCCAGACACTGGAGAAAAAGAGAAAGAGGGACGAAGGAGGAAATGAGTCTAGCAGTGACAAAAATGCAGAGGATCAGAGGACATCTGAGAGAGACAGAAAGAGACACTGCGAAGAGGGGGACGAAGAGGAAAGGAAGGGGTTAAGCATCTGTAGACAAAATGGAAAAAAGGGAATAATATCAGAAACAGATTTGTGTGGCACAGGATCAGTTTGTGATCACGCAACCTCAGGATTACACCACAATGTGGAGGGAAGTGGCAGGAATGTGGATAACACGGCAGAGGACTTAACAGTGCAAAAAGTGGAACATGGTAAAGAAAAAAATTGTTTTTCTTCTGTTTTAATTCAACATTCTTTCTTAACACGTCATTTATGTTGTTGATTTTGTTTTGGTTGTTCTCTTCTTTCCATGTTGTGGTTGCTTAAATGTAATAAAGGGACGACTACTGAAGGAAGAGATGAGACACTTCTGCAACCCAGTCTAATCAAACCAGAGCCTCCTTCTCCTGCAGCGGTGACTTTCAGGATCAGCTGCAAGTGTACAGGATCCCTGTCTCGCTATTACAGCCAACAGGTAGTGGAAGTTAAAATGCACCGGACAAAGCAGTGTCAATTCAAAGTGTTATCTAGGGCAGCTTCATGTATTGCTTTAGCAGTAACATAAAACACTTATAAATGTGTATTGTGTTCAGAGGAATATAACGTGGTTGCATTGTGTGTCTGATATAGGAGGTGAGCAGAGTGATAGGAGTAGGTCTGAGCAGACTCATGGGCTGGAAAGCTGACCTGAAGAATCCACAGCTGGAGGTCAAAAATGTTTTCCTTATCTCACAAGATAATGTACCGTATGTCTTGATGGTCAAAACTATTGATATGATTAGTAGATACTCTTTGGTAAATGTGGTTGGTTTTTTCTCTCTTGCCTTTCCCTTCACATGTTCCATCATCAATTGTCTGCTTTTTTCTGCAGGTTAATGTTTATTTGAGTGATGACAACTGCCTGGTCGGGTTTCCACTAACCAGGTGATTGGCAGAAACACTTTCTCTACATTTAACCAACGACTATATGCTGTTTCCATGAAATCCCCTCTAATAAGAAGACCTTGAGGTATAATCCCAAACTATCGTGAAACCATAGATGTAACATATTGCAGCTTTATTTAAATTGGCTAGGCAGTGATAAGTAATACCTCTCTGTCTCTTTCTCTCAGGTTACCTTTGGCTAACCGGAGCTACATTAAAACCACAGGACTGCGGTCCACTGTAGCCTGGGCTATGGCCTCATTGGCTCAGATACAGGTAATAACACCCTGAATGACTGCTGCTGTATTCTTTTGTTATTGGTTTGTACATTTATGACTTCTGAAAACCATGAAAGAACTACTTTGTTATATTTACTGTATGCAAACCAGAAGGCATTTGATCTTTTACTAATCACCTTAAAAGGCAAATCAGGTTTGGACTCATATAATGTGACAATTGAGCCTTACATGTCCTCATTTTAAAACGGTAAGCTTAAAGGTGGGGTAGGTAAGTTTCAGAAACCGGCTCGAGTGCACTAACATTTGAAAGTACACAGCCAAAAAGAATCCGCCCCTTCCTTCAGACTTCCTTATAGAGCACCTCCTCCGCGAGAGCAGGCTGCAGTAACGTTACATATCAGGCAAAGCTAAACACATCTAGGTTAGCAACACTACACAGCCAAAGCAACTCCGATATTGACTCTGGTTTGACTTCTCCTAGTTTCCACTTTCTTTTTGTTCTTAATTTGCTCCGTTACATTTTTTACGTTATAGTTTTTACAGTATTACGGCTTCCACAGATGAAATTTTTTAATGGATTTTTTGTCAAAGCACTTAAGATTATTCATTGCTATCGGGATGTTAAGAGCATTCCATGGAATATAACAAAAAGTGTATCTCGAGCCGGTTTCTGAAACTTACCTACCCCACCTTTAATGTTTGTTGTCTGTGCTGCACACTCATTGGATTGTGATTCAATATTGTCTTTCAGTCACAGTATGAGTTTGACAAACTGTATGTTACCTCCTGTTTCCCAGCCAGGCTTCTGTGTGGTGGACCCAATGTGTGGAGTCGGTACCATCCTAATAGAAGCAGCACAGGAACATCAGGTGAGGACAGGAATCTAGACAGAGTTCCATTAAGTGTAGAAATGTCAAAAAAAATGACAAAAGATTGGAATTGGACTAAATGTATGAAAACTGTTGTGATACACATTTGGTCTCAATGGAAATATAGTTTTTTTTATGTAAACATGTATAAATATTGAAGTTATTATGTATACTGTAGTGGGCTATTTGAACACTCTCTCATAATAATCGGACGCCTCATTCTTCAGGATGTCTGTTTCCTGGGTATGGACATTGATGATGGACAGCTGAAGAAGGCCAATGAGAACGTAGAGTTTGCAGAGCTGGCAAACAGGATGCACCTGCTGAAAGCTTCATCTATGAGTAAGAAACCTGCACATAATGATCACTTCAATAATCCTAAATGTTTGTCATTAAGCTTGTGTTCATATCAAGAGAGCTCTTAAGTTAGTCTGTGTATGAGATGTATGGTAAAGCTGTGTATACTTAGTAAATTGTCATCAAATGAAAAGCCACAACTAATGTATTTTGACAATAGAAATGAACCCTTTGCCCCTAAATAGTGACATTTACATTGCCTTTTTGTACAATAATAAATATCTGCCTTCTGGAAAACTGTCAGAACCATAAATAAAGCTCAAATTGAAATACATTGTAAACGCTCTTTAAACATTGCCAGCAAATGAAATGTGTCACTCTGTTGAACACGTTGCCATTTTTCTCTTGGATTAATTCAATTATGAATCTCAGGGGATGATGCAATTCACTAATTCCATATCCAGCTTTTATAAATTGCTTTTTATTTAGTTCTGAGGATCCAAAGCAGCGAGTTTTGGATTGGAGTCAGCGAGTGGGAGGTGAGAGTGAACCCTTCTGTCATGTTTTAAATGACCTCTTGGCCTCCTCTGTGTGTGCAGCGCTGCCTCTGCCCAGCTCCACTGTGGATGCTGTAGTGTGTGACCTGCCGTTTGGAAGGAAGTTTGGCACCAAAACAGACATGGCTGCCAACCTGCCTCTCATCCTCACAGAGATGGAGAGGTTTGTGTTTCTGTGTGTCTGTTTCCATTGTTTGTTTCTTGCCGAATTGTTCAGTGACTCAGAAAATGTTTGTAGGTTTTTTCATTCTTGTGTGTGTGTGTGTGTGTGTGTGTGTGTGTCAATCAATCAATCAATCAATCAATGTTTATTTATATAGCCCAATATCACAAATGTTACATTTGTCTCAGTGGACTTCACAGTTTGTACAGAATATCAGTATGACAATACGACACCCTCTGTCCTTAGACCCTCACATCGTACAAGGAAAAACTTCCAGAGAAAACCCCACAGTTTAAAGGGAAAAATGGGAGAAACCTCAGGGAGAGCAACAGAGGAGGGATCCCTCTCCCAGGACGGACAGACGTGCAATAGATGCCGTGTGTAAATTGAAAAGATAATACATTTGCAACATAGGTAGTCCAAATGTTTTGAAATGCATGTGTGTATAATAAGAAGATGAATCCACGAGGATATCCATCCAGGACTTATGATCCAGGACCGCAGCCACGTCTCAAGATCCAGGACTCGCAATCCATGACACAGGACCGCAGGATCATCCATGACTCCGGATCCCGGCGTATATAGACACCAAAAAGAAAGACATTTGGGGAAGCTGGGTTAATCGGAACATGAGAGTACACAGGTATAGACAGAGAGAAGGAAGAAGTAAGATGTCCCCCGACAAACTAAGCCTATATCAGCAAAACTAGGGGCTGAATCTAATCAGCCCTAACTATAAGCTTTATCAAAAAGGAAAGTCTTAAGCGCACTCTTAAAAACGGATAGGGTGTCTGCCGTCCGAACACAAACTGGAAGCTGATTCCACAAAAGTGGAGCTTGATAAGAAAAGGCTCTGTGTGTGTGTGTGTGTGTGTGTGTGTGTGTGTGTGTGTGTGTGTGTGTGTGTGTGTGTGTGTGTGTGTGTGTGTGTGTGTGTGTGTGTGTGTGTGTGTGTGTGTGTGTGTGTGTGTGTGTGTGTGTGTGTGTGTGTGTGTGTGTGTGTGTGTGTGTGTGTGTGTGTGTGTGTGTGTGTGTGTGTGAACTATTGCGCAGAACTATTTGCTTGTAAGGTCAAGTTCCACATCCAAATAGATCTTAAACTGTATAAAGTCTAAATCATGTTAGATGTTGTGATGTAACTTCCAACTAGCTATCTTTTAGCTATCACTTTTTTAAATTGATCTCATAGCAATGACAAAAGATTGCCTGTCTGTAAAGAGTTATTACATTAAGTAATTTACTTGATATGTGTGTGTTTCAGAGTCCTCTGTATCGGTGGTACCCTGGTTCTCCTTCTGAGTCCTCAGTTATCCTGTGTCCTGAAAAATCTCCTGGCACAGAAAGACACCGGACCAACATCTGACCAAGAAGCAAAGCCTGGGAAACAAGACTGTCCATCTCCTTTTCTGTCCTCCACAAAGCAGCAGACATCCCAAATCCAACAGGGGGTCAAATCCCCACCTAACCAGGAAACTGAGCCTCCGTCTGGGCTACAGCACAGTCCGCCTCCCCCTCTCTCCTCCCTGAAGCACCAGAAAACTCTTCGACTCAGCTTAGGAGCCATAGATGGACTTCTTCATAAATATGTCAAGATGGACACTTGATCTGTGTTTGTGAAAGTTACATTCAAACGTATTTAGTTACTTATCTTTTTAACTTTTTTCGTGAAGAATCAGTAGGTTTTGCCACACATTAGTAAAACTATGTGGTTTGTCTCTAAGGTTTTTTCAATTGCAAATAATATGAAGAAATATGTATTTGTAGAAAATGTTAGTTCAGAGTCAAAAGTGTGTCTTTTAATTAATATCCGTTGGTGCTCTTGAAGATATTAATGACACCAAGGCAGTGTATGCCCATTACCATTCCAAAGAAGATCACAATGGGTTTTCAATAGATTTAGCCTATCACACATAATTCAACATTTATTTCAAGCTTCTGCCTCACCAAATACACTTGTTAGCAAAAACCATTCATTGTTTTTGGTATTTTTGGTCATATGTTGACCAAAAATATGGAATACCACAAGCCTTATCCCTTATATGTTTCTGTAATAAGTCTTTGTTCTGCCTGTAACACAAACCCCATCAGCTGAATCACAATGTTGCCATCTGCCGTTTAGCCCTGCTTAGCCCAGTTTCATACAGAGGGCCGAGACAAGGCCACACAGGGCTTAGTGTTTGCATTCATTTCCCTTTCAGATGTCAACTTACTGTATTTTTTCTGCCTGTGTTGATTAGAAAATCTGACTTCATCTTCATTGTGTGGATCTACCAGTACTAGAATTGAAATAGTACAATCAATTTAAAACCAGATGTTAGGTGTTTTTTTAATGACCTTTTTTTAATAAAAATTGGATATATAAATAAACAAGTGACTGTTTGTGTATGTTTTTTGCAGCTTACTAATGTTTAATCATCACACTTATCTTTTAAAATCAATATTAAATCCAGCAACTTCACTCCCCTGGGCAGACGGCGCAGACTCATGCTGTGTACGCCATGATGTGCATTGCGCATGCTCATTGCGCAGTGGAAGCCATGTTGGAGCTACAGTGGAATCGGGCTGGGATTTTCTGACGCCGTATGTTTTTCTTAAAATTACTGTTTTCATACATTGTTGGGGCTCGTTAACCGTACGCGATCGGCGCCGTAATCGGCAGTGGACATGATGGACTCCAGTGTCGACCTGTCCCGGAGGAATCCGCAGGAGGATTTCGAGCTGATCCAGCGGATAGGAAGCGGCACATACGGAGATGTGTACAAGGTAAAACTGCAGTGAGAGCAGCAGCCACAGAGATCCATTATCGGACAAGCAGTGGGTTAGACATGCATAGCTCTCTTTTGTATCTCGTCAGTGTTGTCACAACAGCAGAAAACAAAAATAATACAGCCACGATTAGCACGTTTATAATATACAAGATTGTTAACGTGTTGATGTTTACTGATGCAGTATTTAATCTGCTACTCATGCAATGTAATTCCATTGTCGGACGCGTAGCCAAGATGATGTTTTATGACTGTTATTGTTTTGGCCTTTTTAACCGACTACTGTGGACATCCGGGTTAATTTGAAAGTATTTCAAATTATTACCTACAATACTCGATGGCAGATAATTTATAAATAACCAAAGCCGTCGTTAACATTGACTATAAACCTCAAGCCTGTTGTCGGGCGCAGACGTTAAAGCTACATCTGTTTTGTCGAGCAGAAATAATATGTACTTGTAATTTTACTCTACAAGTGTTGGTCGTTACAAAGCATTAACGCATGCTACGAATGCACGAGTGTTTACGTCTCAAACTGTAGTTATGGTCTAAATATTACTGTTGGTGATAAACAACGAATGCTTTGGACGGAGCCGTTTAGCCGCTAGCTGTCCGAGAACGGACGCAGCTAACATGATAGCATCAAGAAGCTAACTAGGCTTTCTTTGGAACATTGTGACACAATTACACTGAGCGGTGATTTGTTACTTATCCGGGAACATGAACTAAAGCAGAAACAACCTTATAGCTTTATTATTAATCACAATATGGCATAGTTTTGGTAAAATTAGTTAAAAAAACTGTCTCCGTTTTGCCCTGATACAGACTGACAGCTGCCTGCCTGGAAATCCAGTTTGGCTGAAACAACAACAACAACCTTTATTTTAACACCTTGTATGATTATTATAAATGTGTTAACACCAGTAAGAAGTATTCCAAGGCTTGGAGTAACTTGGACGTTCATTTCTATGTAGACTGTCTAGTTTATGTCGCGTTAGCTTTTATCTTTGGTCTCACAGTGTACCAAGGCCCTGTTAGCAGACAGCATTAAAAGGGGAGGCAGTTCCTGAACTCCACCACAGTCACATTATCACCATGCGTGTTATATGTTGCATAGAATAAATGCATCATACGCATTACAAACGTAATTTGCGTCGAAGTGCATGAAAGGCCGATATCACATAAAGTTGTGAAGGAATGCATCCGGACATAAAAACAAATGCGATCTTGCAGGATTGCTGTAAAATACACAGCTGAGCAAGTATATTAAGTGCATGAAAGGTGCACTACTGAGTATACAAAACAATTATTTAGATGAGAATCTTAAGAATCAGAATACGAATTCCTGTATTAGTCCTGGAAATGTAAATTGTTATGGCAAAAGTGGCATAACAGGTTAAAAAAAAGACAATCAATAATAAAGAGTAGCCTAAGCTAATTGATCAAATATAGAGAAGAAAACAGTCATTAGTAATATAATTCAAATAAAGACACATACGTACACAACCATTGCTTTAAGAGTAGCAGCAAAAACGGTATTGGGACTATAAAAATGTATGTACTTTGTTGTATCTGCGTTACTTATCTGCCCTATAGTATTAGTCAGGTTGTGCAAGATGAACATCCAGACTCTTAACTTGGTGGTTGTTTTTAATGGAGTCACTCTGACTATGTTGAGGTATTTAATTTCACCACTGTGTGAGGGGAGAGGCCTTTTTGGCAGACTGGAGATTCATTTAAACACTGTAATAGCTCCAGATGGTGTTTGGTTAACCTTTAGGCTCTCTAGGGTAACTAAAGGACTGTGAACGTATACTAAAGACTCAATACGTCCTTCTGTCATTTTGATCATATCAATGAATCCATCTATTATCCATTGATGCCAATAATTCCAAAAGTACTTCCAAAAACCCTTCTACCTGTTACTATTTCTTAGCATTTCTGTTTTTCTACAATGCTTCCCTCTCTCCTGCAGCTTATCTTGTTGGTTTCTAATTTAGGTTCAGTATCTTGCCTTGTTGCAGACACATAGGTCTGACTGGCTCTCTTCTGACACACTTGTTAGACAGTATTCACCTCATTAAAGGTCACTATGTAAGAACAATGGTGAGAAGCAAATACCTTTAATCTATTTTTATATGAACATGACAGGTGTATAAATAAGACATCTGTAATACTGCAGGTAGTTGATTAATCCATTCATAAAATGATAACAATAGACAATGCAAGTATCCTGTAGCTAATGCTCTAGTTCATTGTAACAACATGGGTTTTGTGGAGGACACTGAGGGGCTCTTACCTGAAACCACTGGATAAAGGATGTCTTTCTAATTTGGTTAACCTCATTGATGACTATATTTGGTTCTACCGCGCTGTAAAAGCCGGTGTCTCGGTTAGGAATGTTTGAGCAGGAAACAAAGTGTGAAATATAGCTTGGCTTTCTCCTGCTCTGTTTGTAGCCTTGTTGTCTTTATGAGTTAGGAAGTAAAGGAGGAGGATTGGCTGATATTGAGTGTTGTGTCCATGTGGATTGTATATCATGGAGTGAAATACCTCAGTAGCATTTCAGGACTGCCCAAAGGGGGGCCTGTCCAAGAGATGTTTTTAAAGAGAGAAATATTATAATATAATATTAATCAGTTTTGAGGCTTTTTTAGTATTTCTAATTAGTTAAGCACAGCAGGCAGTTTGTGCAGGAGGACAGTTTGGTGCAGGTCAGTGGCCTGCTCACTAAAGGCATTTCAATTAAGGTAGCTTGCAATTCTTTAGATGCCCCTGAGGGCAGGGTGAGGCAGGGATGACTTTTACAGACACCCCCCAGGCTGTCTAGGAAGGGGGGGGGAAAGAAATAACACAATTTAAGGTTGTGCAATTGGCCTGTATCAGTGTGCACAGTGTATTGCTTATCATAATAGTAGTGACACTCCCAAAAATAATTTATGAAATACTACAATACCAGTTTGTCTTCTCAATAGGGATGGGCATTGATTTAATTTGAATTATGGTAGACTTCAGATGGAATGGCATCATGAGGAAATAATACGTCATTAACATATTGTAATACACAATTTCTCCATTACATTTGATATTAAGCGGTGTGTACACAATGTACACAATCAGGATCAGAGTCAGAATACCTTTATCATCCCACAGAGGGGAAATTTACAAATGGAGATACTCTAAATCTTTACTTGACATTTGTATTTCTTTTTGCACTTAAGTTCTTTATACAATGAGAAATACTCAGTCCTTCAATTAGAATTGTTTTTATTCACACAGGAAAAAACAAAACAGGCTTTACAATATGGATAGTTCATAAAA
>NW_027640320.1:0-1000 GCF_949606895.1 Notothenia rossii | reverse complement strand
CATAGTGACATTATCGTCTGCAGCACTAAGCTGTTTTCAGGAAGCGCAGTCAAAAGCCCCTGTGCTCTACTTACTTAGCAGGAAAAAGCAGACGGACAGAGTTAGAGACTAGCTGGGGAAAAAGTGGAGAATGTAGCAGCAAAAGAGACGGATGTTTCACTTCTCAAAGGAGCTCAAAGAGAGACAATATCGGACTTTGCATTCATCAGCTGGACACAAACAAAAGTTATTATGATTATCTTGCTCCATAACTGCTGGATGTGTTGGAAGCATCAGTTTTTATATTAAAAAGGGGCCCTATCATGCTTTTTGGGTTTTCCCTTTCCTGTAGTTTGTTATCCAAGTTGTTTCTGCATGCAAATGGTCTGCAAAAGCTACAATCCCTGTGTCCCTCTCCACTACTGCATCACTTTATAATGAAATCACTATGTTACACTCACACTTCTATTGGCTATTGCTCATAGCGCTCTGTTTTAGGCCCCGGCCACACGAGGACGATAACGGCCGTATCTGCTACAGTTCACTATCAGATAAACCAGTGGTTCCCAGCCTGGGGGGCGCGCCCCCCTCGGCGGGGCCCCAAAGATCGCCAGGCCTCAGATGATTTGAGGCCAAATATCCTATTTCCTTTTTTTTTTTTTTTTTTACATATAATTGTAAGGCAATACATGATTGTCACCAAAAGCCTTGTCTCTACATTACAATAAAATATAAAAAATAATTGATTAATTAATTTTAATAAAAATTCAAGTTAGTATTAAAGGCATAAAAAGAAAGAAATTTAGAATTCTTTCTTGAATACAATGTTTCTTCTGCCCATAAAGTGTCCAAACCGGGCTTGTCTGGATAAGTGCATTTTTAAAAACATAGTCATTGTCCATGCCGGTTTCAGTTGGATTATTTGTCACAGTTGCTCCGATCAGATCGGTCTCCTCCATTTTGTAAATTATTTACGACTTTTGAATCCACATAAACACATCGGCAAAATCCGGCTTACTTT
>NW_027640321.1:0-2000 GCF_949606895.1 Notothenia rossii | reverse complement strand
AAAACAATAATTCAATAATGTTCTTTAAGCACTATGCGGTGCACACAAGGTACACACAGCTATAATAACTTTGTATTATTAGTGTAGGACACTTACGTATGTATAACATCTGAAGATGTGTAGTTTTATTCATGTTTTCACATAATGTTACAGGATATTGCTATAATATATTAATGGTAAGCTATTGAAATTCTGATTCCATAGATGTGTCTCCCATCACCCAAAACCCCTGACTATTCTCTCAACTCAGTATTTACATTCTTATATTCAAAGAAAATCAGTAATATATTTTAAAACTACAAGTCCTTTTCTATCAGCTGTGCACCGCTATGGTGTAAATACAGCCTATCTACCAATTGGATCAAATATAAAAGTCAGCCGAATTAATGTTGATACTGCAAAGAGACGTATTGTGTGAAGACAAATTGAAGATGTTGTTTAATTGCTGATATATTTATGATCCACGTCACATATTCAGTTTCCGTGGCAGTTCTTCCAGTTTGTCTAGAAGTCTTCTCATCAGGGCTCTATAAATAAAGAACTACGGCAGATGTGTAATATTTAATGCAGCCGAACCGTGTATTACAATGCCGTTATGAGATGACTTTCAAAGAGAAAAGCAAGCACACTCGGAATAAAGTTTTTTTTTAAAAGGTTTATCGCATAAACACCATATCCCAACGTGCATTGCGGCTAAACAATCCAATCACCAAGCTTAAACCATAGCTGAGGATCTTGGGTAAATGGATACTGTGTAATGTGGGTATGATGTTAAGGTTGGTGTTATTGGATTAACAAATATCGATGTGCGTTCAAAGTTAGCTGAAAAATGATGGGAAACTTCTCAGAGGTCTTGAGGCTTTTACTTAAATATTTGTATTAAAATGCTGTCAAACTGAAGTCTCCAACACATATACATTTGTTGTGCATGACTTCGATAATGGCCAACCTCTGTAATCACATTGACAGCCCATATGAACAATAATCGAGGTAAAAGTTTGGACAATAACCCAGGTTACGCATGAGACTGGACATTCAGCTGATCTTTGACAAACTATGAATGTTTACACATGCAAAAAACGAACATAGACTCCCTCTCACACACTTTGGGAGTTCAGTTGTGACGTGATGTGTTAACTTAGCTTTGTATTACAAATCCAACAGTGGTTGTGCCAGTGAATTAAATAAGGATGTTTCACACATATGTTACTCAGTCTGCCAACTCACTCTCCAACTCAGGAGAGGAGCTGAAAGGAGAAAGAGTTCTACTCTCGTGAAAAAGTTCCTCTTGTAAATTTCACACTGTCACATCTTCTTCTACGATACTCTCTACCCTAAAATGCCCCCTCTCCTTCCCGTTAACATACGTCTGTTTTGTCAATATCGTGAGCAACAAGGAAAATCCCCATGGTAACTCATCAGAAACAACTCACCACCTCTTACACTGGTGCATCCATAGTCAAAGAGAAAAAAGGTCAAGTCATGTTTTCTCAGAGATGTGAGAGTTTTGTGTATTTGCGTGAGTGTGTGTGTGTTTGCATGTTCAGGACACGAGGGTGGGGTATCATGGCATGTCTCACCACAGTTCAATGTTTCCTTTTAGCTCTATTGGAACTCTGGTGTTCCTGTTGGCTGACCTTTTCTCTTCCTGTGAAGTTCCTGTCATGCATTCTCTGTTTGGAAGGTCAAATGTCTCTTAGTCAAAGCCCGTTTCACTGTATGATAGTATAGAAAGAGGTCGATTAACCCTCCTGTTGTCTTCGGGTCAAATCTGACCGATTTACTACTTTCATCAATCATAACTTTTTAGTTTTACGTTCGATTGCATTAAGGCTTTATGATATCCTTCACAGTAGACATTTGATCATATGAAATGGCTGGCCACCACTTTCATTGAATTTTGGATGATTTAGTCAACTTTGTAACAGCCATGGTGTTCCCGGTCAAAAATGACCGCCATAAAGAAAAGGAATTAGTAACCATCCGGATCAAATAAAACA
>NW_027640322.1:0-30394 GCF_949606895.1 Notothenia rossii | reverse complement strand
ACCAGACGAGCCGCTGCATTCTGGATGAGCTGCAGAGGTCGGATGACACATGCAGGTAGACCAGCCAGGAGGGAGTTGCAGTAGTCTAGGCGTGAGATGACGAAAGCCTGGACCAGAACCTGCGTCGCTTTCTGGGTTAGCTGGGGACGTATCCTCCTGATGTTGTAAAGTGTGTATCTGCAGCAGCGGGTTGTAGCAGTGATGTTTGCAGTGAAGGACAGTTTGTTATCTAGGGTCACACCTAGATTCCTTGCAGTCTGAGTCGGGGAAACAACAGAGGTGCCGATGTTGATTGTTAGGTCAAGAGTGGGACAATCTTTTCCCAGAAGGAAAAGCAGTTCAGTCTTGTCAAGGTTGAGCTTGAGGTGATGAGCAGACATCCACTGAGAGATGTCTGCTAGACAAGCAGAGATGCGTGCGACGAACTGGGTCTCTGAGCGGGGAAAGGACAGAATTAATTGGGTGTCGTCAGCGTTTGTGTACAGGGAGAAGAGGAGGGGACCGAGAACAGAGCCCTGAGGGACCCCTGTAGTTAATTGACAAGGGTCGGACTCCGACCCTCTCCAAGTTACCCTGTAGGTGCAGATGCTCCATAGACTTTAGTTTCATTTGACCCGCGCCAGGCCAGCTGTTGTAAATAATCCCATGTATTGGCAGGTTTGTGTTGTGATGAACGAGGTTAACAGAGTTAATATCAGTCAGTCGCTTCTCTCTCTGCATATTAATGCTCTCAGGTGCCCCCCCCCCCCCCCCTATGGGTCAGAGTGCTGCCTCTGATTAAAAGCCTCCATACATTAGCATCCATAATTTATCAGAGTTTAATGGCAGCCATGAATGTCATCCTCACTTCAGGATCAGCAGTGAATGGGGGGGGGGGGGGGGGGGTTACAGCAGTGCATTGTGGGGTTTCAGCAGTAAATGGTGGCGGCTGCTGACCTTGTTGAGGAGTTCAGTAATCTAATGCTTCCTCTCTGAAACAGATGCATGTTGGAGGTAATGTCATTTCTTCTTCAGCAGCAGATGGCTGTCACTGGAATATCGAATATATTGAGAGAGTAAATACAGTGGATCATCTCTGGGAGGCATGATGCACGTACATACAGAAATACGTGGGTTAGAAAAGTACAAAAGGGAGAAATACAATTAAAATATGTATAAGGGAAACAAATAAAAACTACAAAAAACATCTACAAATATTTACAATAAAAACCTATTCAAATGAAAGTTGTGTGGAATTAAACTACAATAAATCAAAGAAAAGATCTTTACAAAAAGGGTTATATTTAATTTAAGGAAAGAACGAGTTAGAACCGTCTGTTTAAGGCATCTAGTGGCTTGATGGAAAAACAAGGAAGGAAGCCACGACACATGGCATTGTACATTAGAGAAATTAAAAGACAAGAAGTAAACAATCCAAAATGTAAACATCTGAAATAGAAATAAAATAGCATTAAAAACCAAATTTACAGTAACAAAATATAAAGCAGGATATTATTAAGTATGTAAGGAATGGAATATTAAATATGAAATGGAATACAAATGTAAAATGTACCGTGAGTTAAAGTTATCCAAGAGAAGCTATGGATATAATTTAGAATACAATCGAAAGCCTTTATTGTCATCATACTAAAATACACAATGAGATGTTGGGGTGAAACCTTGTGCAAACAAAAACAAACAACAACAAAAACACATAAACAATCATACGAAGGGTAATAAATACTTACGGCGTATAGAGCTATAATGTGCATTCAAAAGGTGTTTTAAAGTGCGTGAGAGTTGGGTTGTTAAGAGACTCATGCACTTAAGACTGTTAGTTTAGCAGCTCTGTATGTACGTGCATCAGCATCTCTGGGGAGGCATGATGCACGTACATACAGAAATACGTGGGTTAGAAAAGTACAAAAGGGAGAAATACAATTAAAATATGTATAAGGGAAACAAATAAAAAACTACAAAAAACATCTACAAATATTTACAATAAAAACCTATTCAAATGAAAGCTGTGTGGAATTAAACTACAATAAATCAAAGAAAAGATCTTTACAAAAAGGGTTATAATGCAAATAAATACTTGTACTTTGGTACTTATATAGAGTATCTTTTGAAGCCGATCCTTTGACGTACTGAGTATGAATATTTTGAGTGCAGGACTTTTAGCTTCTAACAGAGTAAAGTAAAAACACTGCCATATACATGTACACACAGATATCTAACGCATCACAAGCCTAATTGCAAAGTCTTAAGATTAGTTTTTAGATTTTTAATATTGGCAAACCGGACGACTTCTTCCATCACTGATCATTTAATCAATAGAAACATGTAATAATAGTGCGGAGTGCAAAGGGCGCTGAAAGACAGACATGATGATTAATGCAACGACCACTTCCTGTAAAACCATTAAGACGTCATTTATCTGCAAGGACAACGATATCAGTTTTGTCCCTCTAGTTATTAGATTAGAAACATGTTAGTTTTACTCTCTTATCATGCCCTTTCATAATAAATGCCAACATTTATTATTTAAGGCACCTTGAGCTTCCGTAATAAATCAATCTAAAAATAAACTCGCCTTGTCAGAATGTATTTCTAATCTGCTTTGAAAAAAACATGATCTGTTTGAGTTGAGGCTGCAGGTTTAGAACCATCATTATAAACACGGTGACTTGTGTCATTTCTCAAGTCGTCTGTCCCCGTGTCCTCTTCTGTCTCAGGGAATTACTACGGCACCCCCCGCCCCGTGCACATCAGCTCAGAGAGCCCCCCCATCACCTACCAGGAGCACCGAAACCTGCTCAGGAACTTCAGAACGAGGAGCAAGTCCCTCAGCAACCTGGAGAAAAGTGCAGAGGACGCGGAGAACAGCGAGGACGACTCGGGACTCTCAGGTCAGTGGAACCAAGTGAAATATTGCAAAAACAAAATGGATTAATATTTATAATACTATTCATAATTTAGTATTTGTTTGAATTTTTCCCAATTTCGCTACGAAATCAGTTTCTTGGTGGAGGTACAATAAACTTCTACAGACTTTTAGATCATAAAAAAAAACAAGTGTTGGGGAAATACTTTCCTAGGCCCATTACTTTGATCCAGTGTATCAGTTTGTTGGGGAAATACTTTCCTAGGTCCATTACTTTGACCCGGTGTATCAGTTTGTTGGGGAAATACTTTCCTAGGCCCATTACTTTGATCCAGTGTATCAGTTTGTTGGGGAAATACTTTCCTAGGCCCATTACTTTGATCCAGTGTATCAGTTTGTTGGGGAAATACTTTCCTAGGTCCATTACTTTGACCCGGTGTATCAGTTTGTTGGGGAAATACTTTCCTAGGCCCATTACTTTGATCCAGTGTATCAGTTTGTTGGGGAAATACTTTCCTAGGCCCATTACTTTGATCCAGTGTATCAGTTTGTTGGGGAAATACTTTCCTAGGCCCATTACTTTGACCCAGTGTATCAGTTTGTTGGGGAAATACTTTCCTAGGTCCATTACTTTGACCCGGTGTATCAGTTTGTTGGGGAAATACTTTCCTAGGTCCATTACTTTGATCCAGTGTATCAGTTTGTTGGGGAAATACTTTCCTAGGCCCATTACTTTGACCCAGTGTATCAGTTTGTTGGGGAAATACTTTCCTAGGCCCATTACTTTGACCCAGTGTATCAGTTTGTTTGGGAAATACTTTCCTTGGCCCATTACTTTGACCCGGTGTATCAGTTTGTTGGGGAAATACTTTCCTAGGTCCATTACTTTGACCCGGTGTATCCGTTTGTTGGGGAAATACTTTCCTAGGCCCATTACTTTGACCCGGTGTATCGGTTTGTTGGGGAAATACTTTCCTAGGTCCATTACTTTGATCCAGTGTATCAGTTTGTTGGGGAAATACTTTCCTAGGTCCATTACTTTGATCCAGTGTATCAGTTTGTTGGGGAAATACTTTCCTAGGTCCATTACTTTGATCCAGTGTATCAGTTTGTTGGGGAAATACTGTCCTAGGCCCATTACTTTGATCCGGTGTATCAGTTTGTTGGGGAAATACTTTCCTAGGTCCATTACTTTGATCCAGTGTATCAGTTTGTTGGGGAAATGCTTTCCTAGGTCCATTACTTTGATCCAGTGTATCAGTTTGTTGGGGAAATACTTTCCTAGGTCCATTACTTTGACCCGGTGTATCAGTTTGTTGGGAAAATACTTTCCTAGGCCAAACTTTGACCCGGTGTATCAGTTTGTTGGGGAAATACTTTCCTAGGCCCATTACTTTGACCCAGTGTATCAGTTTGTTGGGGAAATACTTTCCTAGGCCCATTACTTTGATCCGGTGTATCAGTTTGTTGGGGAAATACTTTCCTAGGCCCATTACTTTGACCCGGTGTATCAGTTTGTTGGGGAAATACTTTCCTAGGTCCATTACTTTGATCCAGTGTATCAGTTTGTTGGGGAAATACTTTCCTAGGTCCATTACTTTGACCCGGTGTATCAGTTTGTTGGGAAAATACTTTCCTAGGCCAAACTTTGACCCGGTGTATCAGTTTGTTGGGGAAATACTTTCCTAGGCCCATTACTTTGACCCAGTGTATCAGTTTGTTGGGGAAATACTTTCCTAGGCCCATTACTTTGACCCGGTGTATCAGTTTGTTGGGGAAATAGTGTCCTAGGTCCATTACTTTGATCCAGTGTATCAGTTTGTTGGGGAAATACTTTCCTAGGCCCATTACTTTGACCCGGTGTATCAGTTTGTTGGGGAAATACTTTCCTAGGCCCATTACTTTGATCCAGTGTATCAGTTTGTTGGGGAAATACTTTCCTAGGCCCATTACTTTGATCCAGTGTATCAGTTTGTTGGGGAAATACTTTCCTAGGCCCATTACTTTGACCCAGTGTATCAGTTTGTTGGGGAAATACTTTCCTAGGCCCATTACTTTGATCCAGTGTATCAGTTTGTTGGGGAAATACTGTCCTAGACCCATTACTTTGACCCGGTGTATCAGTTTGTTGGGGAAATACTTTCCTAGGCCCATCCCTTTGACCCGGTGTATCAGTTTGTTGGGGAAATACTTTCCTAGGCCCATTACTTTGATCCAGTGTATCAGTTTGTTGGGGAAATACTTTCCTAGGCCCATTACTTTGACCCGGTGTATCAGTTTGTTGGGGAAATACTTTCCTAGGCCCATTACTTTGACCCGGTGTATAAGTTTTTTGGGGAAATACTTTCCCAGGCCCATTACTTTAACCCAGTGTATCAGTTTGTTGGGGAAATACTTTCCTAGGCCCATTACTTTGACCCGGTGTATCAGTTTGTTGGGGAAATACTGTCCTAGGCTCATTACTTTGACCCGGTGTATCAGTTTGTTGGGGAAGTACTTTCCTAGGCCCATTACTTTGACCCGGTGTATCAGTTTGTTGGGGAAAAACTTTCCTAGGCCCATTACTTTGACCCGGTGTTTCAGTTTGTTGGGGAAATACTTTCCTAGGCCCAACTTTGACCCGGTGTATCAGTTTGTACTGCCCTTGCTGAGCACAGACCTGTGACAAGGCGGGTCTGTGTGACCTGTTCCTGCCTGTTGGCATCAGCTGATAGAGGTGTTATTATAATGCTTTATCTTCTTATGCACAATGTTGATTATTCTCTCAGAACCAGCTAAACACGTGGGTCTGGGGTAGAGATCTTCAACATGTCTTGTGAATTCTCCGGCCGAAGCTCCAAATAAACCATCAGTGTTTGCCATCAAAGTTCTGGCTCTCCTCGTGTCTCTCTGAGTCTCCATTGCTTCAGAAGTTTCCATCACAGCATATATGAATTTACCTTTTAATGGTACTTTCTTAAGTAAAGGGTCTGAGGTTTCCTCTGGTAGAAGAAGCCCTGCAGCGCCCCATCTGCAGCTCAGTCTCTGATCCTCACATTAATCAATCATCTGCAGATTAGTATGCTCTAACTCTCCGCGGGGGGCGGGGGGCATCGATCGCTGGATCTCCTCCAGAGGAAGGTCGGGGGGGGGGGGGTGGGTCATGTGACAAGGACAGAGGAAGAGGAAGCACTCAGATCCTTTACTGAAGTAACAATACCAAAACAATCATTATAAAATACTCCATTACAGGTAAAAGTCCTATATTCCAAATCTCACTTTAGAGATCATATAATTAGCTAAATGTACTTTTAAGTATCAGACATTATATCACAAGCTATTCAATAAATGTAGTGGAGTATAAATACATTATTCACCTTTTATATGCAGTAGATTAGAAGTTTTTCTTTGTTTATGTTGTTTTCAACATATTTTGGAAAAGTTTGCAGGAACAATAGCACTAAAATGAATTTAATGGAGACAAATAACCTTATTAATTAAACGGCAGTGCATGACAACCTCAAAACTGCCTTTTCCAAACCACTTAATCTCAATGTGTGCTGATAAAATCCTGAAAGCGGTGTTTGAGAGTCTCACAAGTTCACAGGAGCCGAGCAGAAGGCGAGTAGGAGATTAGGAGGTGAGGAAGGGAGGGAGGGAGGGAGGGAGGGTGTGGACAGGGCTGAGAGGAAAGGTGGAGGCAGAGTGGTGCAGCAGACAGGATGGAGGTGGGCTCAGATCCAGAGTCAGAGCCACAGGCAGCGTGGGTCACACTGAGTTCTGCTGAGTCATGCTCTGAGGTGTGGGTGGTTCCCCTGGTTACGTCAGATCAGGAAGGACAGATACAAGGACAGAGAGGAGACAGCATGCATGTCTAACTGTTCTGTTGGTGGTATACTGCATGCATGGTCACACACTCACACACTCCGCCTCCTCAGAGAAATGCTGACCTCAGGGTTTTTCGCCTGACATCAGATTGCACAGCATCAGGTCGTTAACACAGGTTCAGCAGGAACTTGTTCACCTCCTGCATCTGCTAAGTGACTTAAAGTGAGAGAAATTGACACAAAGAACCACAATTATAGACAATGCTGGCTTTAAAAGATCTAACAGTTTTCCAAGGTCACGTACAATGTGTTGGAGCGCTAGCTGATAGAAGCACAAGTGTTACACAATGATGTCACTATGTTCCAGAAGTGAACAAAGAGTCCAATTGAGACAGTGAGACATACATAAAGATTACACAATAATCTGAAACAAAATGAAATATCCAAATGTGAGATAAAAGTCTCAGCTAAAAGAAACGTAATGACGCAAGAGCCAAGATTTTAGACAATGCTGGCTTTTTCAAATCTGATTTAAAGATCTAACCGTTTTCCAGGGTCACGTACAATGGGTTGGAGAGCTAGCCAATAGTAACGCAAGAGTTCCACAATGATGTCACTATGTTCCAGAAGTAAACAAAGGAGTCTAATGTAGAGCTGTGTGTGTGTGTGTGTGTGTCTGTGTGTGTGTGTGTGTGTGTGTGTGTGTGTGTGTGTGTGTGTGTGTGTGTGTGTGTGTGTGTGTGTGTGTGTGTGTGTGTGTGTGTGTGTGTGTGTGTGTGTGTGTGTGTGTGTGTGTGTGTGTGTGTGTGTGTGTGTGTGTGTGAGAGAGAGAGAGAGAAACTCCTTCTGGAGGGAACGCATGGATTTGAGCGTTTGCAGACCATTTACATGCACACAAAAACATCACTGTAGATTTGTAGATTTGTAATGCTTGTGGTTGTCTCTGATATTGCAGGAGGCTCTGCAGGGCTCAGCATCCCCCCCCCACACCGCCCACCCGGCCGGCCCCGGGCTTCCAGCAGCGGGGGTGAGAGTCGAGGGTTTGAGAGCGGGATGATCGGCCGGCGGCTCAGAGGAGTGACCCCTGACCTCTGGGAGCAGGCCTTCAGCGACCCCGGGGACTCGTACTACTCAGTGTGAGGGTCTGCACACGGTCCGCAAATTCAAGATTCAATTCAAGGATTCAAGCTTTTATTGTCATGTGTACATAGCTTCAGTGTAGTTATGACAATGGAAATCTGAGGTCACAGGCTCCTCCAACAGTGCAACACAATAACACAGATAATAGTGCAAGTCAATACAATAAAATAGAATATAGTAGAAATAGTGCAGAATAGTCTGTGGGATGAAACTGTCCTGAGTCTGGTTTGATCAGTGAGCTTTAAAGGGGTTTTTACTCAGAGTGTATTACCTTTGCAAAGAGACAGACTAAGCTTACTGTCTCTTTATAATTACCAGAGTAAGCAAAGGTAGGACCAAGTTATTGTTTCTCAAGTCACAAGATGTTCTCCAGTCTTTGCAGTGAAGTTCTGAGTCTCAGGTACATCCTATTTCCCGCATTTCCACTACAGCGCGGAGCTCGCTTTAAGCGTGCCGAGCCGTGCGGGGCCCGTTTTTGGTTGCGTTTCCACTTGGCCTAGTACCGGCTAGCGGGTCCTAATTCACAGTTTTTCTGGTCCCATACAATCGTGGTTCTAGGGCCAGGAACAACCAGGCTGAGTCGGGCTAAGTATGCTAAACTAGAGAGAGAATCGCTGGCAAGGGGGGCTACAACTACAACAAGATGAACATATTTGACCGTGATTTAATTGTAATACACGTTTCAAAATGATGCCGAAGTAACAACATACTGATACCGTTTAGTAAAAACCATGAATTAATGCTTTGACAAGTCTGCAGACAGACGGCAGGAGAACACCTTTTAAAATGCGTGTTTTCTGAATGGAGTTTGGCTAAGCTAACGCAGTATATACTCCGACCGTCCGCACTCGCAACAACGGCCTACAGACATAAATAAACCAGCGACTGTATTCGCCATGACACAGACAGTCTGTGGTTTGGACTTGTTTCACTTTTGTCTAGTTTCTGAACAGATATGAGGAGCTGTGAGCTCTGAGGGCTAACAGCTAACGGATGATGTTGTTTTTCTGGGGCTCTCATTGAAGATGACGTCACGGCTCCGCCTACACTGCGTTACTATAGATACTACCCCAGTTCCTAAACTGTAATGGAAACGCTGCATAAAGTGAGCCGGTCCTAATGAGACCAGCCATACCGAGCGAGGCAGAGCGAGGCCGTCTAGTGGAAATGCGCCATAATTAGAGTTCAAAACCGGTCACAATGCGTCTCGGTCTTTATTTTTCGGCCTGCACGTGTATTTTTGTATGGAAACAAAATCATCCTTATTCAAATAAAAGGTTACAGTCAGTGTGTTTAATGATAGTTCTTTATGGTTCTCTCCTGCAACCCGATGTGATGCGGATCTAGTGTCGTCAACATAAGCTGATTCAGGAAATAAATTGAATAGTGGCAGTCCTTTAAAAACATGTCATCTCTGGGCTTGGGGAAAGGTATTGAGTGTTTTCAAATCAAAATGCTAAGGTCCAAGTAAAGTCAAACACAAGTCAATGGTGTTAGATTCCAAGTTTGAAATCTTTTTTTTCTAAAGTAATCAAATGTGTGACTAAATTCTGACTTGAATGTCATGTGACTCAAGTTGACACCTCTGGACGAATATGACGCATGGGATCGATCGTGGCATAAAAGAGAATATGTATATTTCCAAAAATGAGAATGTCTGTATTCGGCAAAGCTGCTATTTCCCTGTCTATCTACACCAGGCCCCTCTCTTAATCTCTGACTGTATTATGTTCACATGCTGCCACATTATATCCAGAACTCTTATGTTTCTGAAGAGCAAATCTTTTCTTCTGCTTTGTCTAGTCGTCACACAAAGAGGACCAACTGGCAGAGCCCTCGAGTCCCGAGCAGGGAGAGCGTCTACCAGAACGAATGTGAGCCTCGTCTTTTATTCCTTTTCTTCGGATGAAATCATTGCAACACTGGTGACACATGTATCCGTCTGAATTAAGCCCCATCTTTGTGAAGAGCGGAAGTAACAGACAGAGGCAGCTTGTTGCAGTCGAATGAGCTGCAATGAGCTTTTTTATCTGAATGGAGCGAGTGATTAAGGCCTAAAGCTCTGCTGGCTCTCTGCCAGGCGCTCTGCTGCCTCCGTCATGTGACTGCATTTCATAATTTGGTCACATGACGCGCTGTTAAAAGAACAAGGACGTAATCTAGTTTTGATGTTTGTCTGACAGGCTGATTGTACACCCATCTGTTCTGTGCTGTCCCAGTACAGTGCAGTACCCCTGTCTCACCAGCAGAGGGGGGTAGAGTCTCTGTTATGGACACAATGACCTGCATGTAGAGTATATAACTATAATCTCAGGATAAATAAAAACAGAAGGATAACAAATGTAATTTCTCTTCACAGACATATATTTTAATGCTGTTAATACTGGGAATTGGGTTTTATGATATCTGCTTTATTTCTGAATAAAATAAAACTAAAATAATTATATAAATGTATTAGGTTAACTTACAAATTTGCAAGACCAATATACAAATAAAATAGAATACAAATAATTATAAAAACATTAGACACTTAATTAAACATGTGTAAGAAGTGAAAATAAAAATGTGCACATTGTACAATACATAATATTGAATTATGAGAAACTTATATTCATTTTTGATACAGTTAAATAAAATGATTTGTGGATGTATGTGTGCAACCACAGGCAATTGTTTAAATGTATGCAACCTGAAATTGCTGCTCCACTTTACAAACATTCCCCGCTAAAAAAAATATGACAACAAATAAAGTCCTTCTCACTAGGTTTTCTTTATATGCAAAGTTAAGGTAGATAGTGTAAAAAGAATACCCAGAATGCAGTGCTTTGGGAAGTCTAATGGATTATGCATCTGATTTTTCACAACGTAATGGGTCCTGCTTTTAATGCACTATACACTTTGGTGTGTGTGTGTGTGTGTGTGTGTGTGTGTGTGTGTGTGTGTGTGTGTGTGTGTGTGTGTGTGTGTGTGTGTGTGTGTGTGTGTGTGTGTGTGTGTGTGTGTGTGTGTGTGTGTGTGTGTGTGTGTGTGTGTGTGTGTGAACTTTTCTATTTATACGTATATTTTGTTAAAAGCCATCTGGTGATTGGTTTGCAATGATCTGAATATCTAAATCTTCTTCGTCATGAGAAGTACTTTTACTTTCTATACTCAAAGTATATTTGCTGTTTACACTTATTTTGCTTACATAACATTCTAAATTCAGGACTTTTATTCGTGAATATGTATTTTTTAGACAACAGTATTTCTACTTTTCCTTAAGTAAAAGGTCTGTGTACCTCTTCCTCCACTGGTTCAGGTGCATATCATCATATGGATATGAAATACATGTTAGTAATCTTAATTATTAGCACTAGTACACGACATATCTGCAGACTGAGGGCTGTATGCTGATCGCTGATATCCTGCAGAAAGTGAAATGAGAAGCTTTAACCAGCCGTGTGTTTGAACATCTCTCTACTTCCTGTCTGAGGTATTAAACCTCTCTGATCTCAGTAAGTGTGTATCTCAGTCCGCACCTAATCCTGAGAGCCGAACATCAAAACACACACACATACAGTACACACACACACACACACACACACACACACACACACACACACACACACACACACACACACACACACACACACACACACACACACACACACACACACACACACACACACACACACACACACACACACACACACACACACACACACTGAGTCTTTGAGTCTTTAAAACACACAGGACTCTTCCTCTCTTTCTCTGATTTCACTCTGGTGATCTGCTTGCTGCCTTAAAGTCTTTTACCACTTTTCCCTGGAAGTCACCCTCTCACCCTCTCTGTGTTTCTGGTTTCTTTTATCTCCGGTGATCACCAGGGTTCACGGACCAGCCCCTGGAGCTGCGAGGCTTCCCGGTTCACGCTCTGCTCACTAAAGGTTCCCGAGGGTTTGGGTTCAACATCGTGGGAGGCAGCCGGCCCAGAGAGTTCCTGCAGATCTACAGCGTGACGTCCAGCGGACCCTCGGTGCTCCAGACAGGTGAAAACACAACCAGCAGATACAGATAATGCACCAGACAGATCATATGTATATATACTGTATATCATCAGATGGTTGAAGAGAGCAGTTGAGCAAAGGGTAAAGGCAAGTCGATTTATATAATGCATTTCAGCATAAAGGAATTTTAAAGTGCTTTAAAAATAAGAACTTTCAAGCCAGAGGTGGAAAGTAACTAAGTACATTTACTCAAGTACTGTACATGAGTACAATGTTGAGCTACTTGTACTTTACTTTAGTATTTCCATTTTATTCCACTTTGTTTTTTCATCCACCCCATGTATTTAATACCTTTAGTTACTTCTCAGATGTGGATGAATGGTGTGAAATCTAATCAAGTGTTAAATCAGACTTTAGTTCCACCTGGAGTAAATCCACAAGCTACCCTGCAGTATACAAAGTCATTCAAACTAGCTGCACCTTTAGCAGCTTTGAGAACACTTTCATGATCAATCATTATAAAACATATCATATATATTATTCTGAAATGGACCAATCTGCACAATGACTACTTTTACTGTCGCTACTTTCACTATATTTTGATGAGAATACTTTTCTACTTTTACTTGAGGAACATTTTGAATGCAGGACTTTTACTGTAACAGAGTATTCCTACACTCTGGTACTTCTACTTTTACTCAAGTACAAGATCTGAGTACTTCTACTCTTACTCAAGTACAAGATCTGAGTACTTCTACTTTTACTCAAGTACAAGATCTGAGTACTGCTTTTACTCAAGTACAAGATCTGAGTACTTCTACTTTTACTCAAGTACAAGATCTGAGTACTTCTACTTTTATTCTAGAACAAGATCTGAGTACTTCTACTTTTACTCAAATACAAGACGTGAGTACTTCTACTTTTACTCAAGTACAAGATCTGAGTACTTCTACTTTTACTCAAGTTCAAGATCTGAGTACTTCTACTTTTACTCAAGTACAAGATCTGAGTACTTCTACTTTTACTCAAGTACAAGATCTGAGTACTTCTACTTTTACTCAAGTTCAAGATCTGAGTACTTCTACTTTTACTCAAGTACAAGATTTGAGTACTTCTACTTTTACTCAAGTACTAGATCTGAGTACTTCTCCCACCTCTGCTTAAAGCATGGATTGCAAAAGAAGAACGTTCAAATATATTTAAAACAGTCAATAAGAGACAATAAAATGGAAGATTTAGAAATAAGAAGGAATAGGATGCAACAATAGAAGATACAGTGCAGCGTAAACTTAAATAGGTATTTGATTACTTAAAAGGCAGCGGGAAAGCAGGATAGGTTTATTGATATAGCACATTAAGACAAAAAGACAAATCAAAAGTGCTTTACAAAAAGCTTAACACATTGAGACAAAGTGCAAAAGAAACGTATTATAAATAACATCAAAACGAGTATTTAAAGTGCCGTAGAAAATGAAAGCAAGCTAAAATAGAATAAGACAGATTTAAAATACGATAATGAAAGGTGCATTGACGTTTTAAATGAAACATCAATTACGGTACATGCAGAAGTGGGTTGCATGCAGTTAGTGATAAAACAGAATTATAATATTAAAAAATAATATAAAAAGAGCCCTTCGTCATGAGAAGTACTTTTACTTTTGATACTCGAAGTGCATTTGCTGTTAATACTTATTTTGCTTTTATGTATAAGTATTTTTTAGAACCAGTGGGTAAAATATCCGTGTACCTCTTCCTCCACTGGTTCAGGTGCATACCATGATATGGATATGAAATACATGTTAGTAATCTTAATTATTAGCACTAGTACACGACATATCTGCAGACTGAGGGCTGTATGCTGATCGCTGATATCCTGCAGAAAGTGAAATGAGAAGCTTTAATCAGCCGTGTGTTTGAACATCTCTCTACTTCCTGTCTGAGGTATTAAACCTCTCTGATCTCAGTAAGTGTGTATCTCAGTCTGCACCTAATCCTGAGAGCCGAACATCATAACACACACACACATATGGTACACACACTCTCACACACACACACACACACACACACACACACACACACACACACGCACACACACACACACACACACACACACACACACACACACACACACACACACACACACACACACACACACACACACACACACACACACACACACACACACACAGAGAAGCGTCCACACAGGCAGATATTACCTCTGAAGCTGCAGCACTGATCTACTTCATATCTGATAATAGGGTTACAGGGATTAGCTGCTGGGATTAGTCCACACACACACACACACACACACACACACACACACACACACACACACACACACACACACGCACACAGGGTTTCCTATGCAGACTACACTTATCTGCACACTCAGGCATATGAAAACGGTCACAAGTGTTGAGCAGTAATCACGTTGTTAAACACAGATATTTAAAGGAGGACTTCACCCACAAAATGATATTCTTCTCTCATTCTTAAATTGGTGAAAGAACTCAATTACAACTTCCGAGTACTTCTCCCTCCTCTAAGTATGACTAACTCTCTCTCTCTCTCTCTTGTCTTCCCCCAGCGGACATCCTGGTGTTCATCAGCGGAGTGTGTGTGTTGGGGTTTTCCCACAAAGAGGCGGTGGAGCTGCTGCAGGCGGTGCCCTCGGGCCACAGTGTGGACGTGGAGGTTACCCGGGGTTACCCCATGCTCTACACCTCCGACGGCTGCCCCAAGCTGCCCCCCCCCAGGCTCCTGGACCCCGCCCCCACCACCACCCAGCCTAAGCCCCGCCTCCCGACCCCCACCCCCACCCCCGCCCACCATCAACTGCACTTCAACTACAGCTACACAGAGCCGGGGGGGGTCGATCTGGACGCCAACGGGAACACCATGTCCTTCTCCTCCAGACCCCCCCCCTCGTACAGGCGCTCCAGCATGAGCAACGCCGCCTCGCCCCCCCCCACCCGGCCCCCCCGCCACCTGAGGAGCCTGACCCGCCTGCAGGCCTTCGACCCGACGCTCGCCAGCCAAAGCGACAGCGAAGTGGTGTCGGCCATCGGGTCACACAGGTGAGGGGGGGCTTCATTTTGAACTTTTCATTCACTTTTTAACAGTTTAAAATTGACTTGAATTGAATTTTTTTTTTTTTTTTTTCAAAGTTTTTCTATTACTTCAAATGTTTGTTTATCAGACCGTCACAGGTAACCCCTGCAGGCAGAGGGGCTTCATTTGGGGCTTTTGATGAACGTTTTTAAAGTTTCTAAATAATTAGTAGTGGATTTAAAGTTGATTTGAATTGGGGTTGAATTTTTATTTTATATCAAAGTTTTTCTATCGCTTCAAATCTAGTCTTTACAGACAGTCACACGCATGCTGAGGGGCTTCATTCTGAACGTGTGATGCACTGTTTTAAAGTTTTGTAAACTTGAGCAGTTAATTGAACTGATTTGATTTACATTTTATATCAAAGTTTACTACACCTGCACACACAGCTGAGGTAGGGCTGCTCAATTAATCGTATTTTAATCGCAATTACGATTATGGCTTGCATTGATTACAAAAACAACGTAATCAAAATAAAACGATTATTTTTGTATTATTATTATTATTTATTTTTATTTTTTGTTTTTTCAGTTGAGTTATACTTATCGTTCAGGGTAATCAACTGTTAAAAACATACTGTTCAAAAAAAATTCTCCAATAAATTAATGTTTTCAAAGTAAATGGATAATCGTTTTTAATAATCGTGATATCAATTATTGACCCAAATAATCGAGATTATGATTTTTGCCATAATCGAGCAGCCCTAAGCTGAGGGGCATTCATTTTGAATTTGGTCGTTTTTTTAACATTTTTAAATAATAAGTCATTGATGCAGAATATCTTTGAATATATAGAAACACATTTATTTATTTTTTATTCGTTTCCCTATCATTTCTTTATTAGTCTTTACAAACTGCCAGCGGATCACTCAGGTGACTCCTGCACGCACTGCGGAGGGGCTTCATCTTGAATTTGTATCACGCTCAAATAATCAGTCGTTTACTGATTATTTGAGTGGGATTTTAAATATAGTCTAAATTAGTTTTAATTTCAAGGTGTTACTACAAGTTCAAATTCGTTTTCTGCCTCATGTATATATATTTATGTTGGGCCTGGGACTTCAGATGTATCTACCCTGTAGCTGTGCATTCCACAATAAAGCCTTTGAACTTCGAACTTTGTTGATTTTGACTTTGTTGACTGTTTTTCCTCAGGTCTTCGATGATCCGTAACCACAACAACAACTCTCTCTCCGCCCCCCAGCCCCCGCCCCGCTACGGCTTCAAGTCTTCAGAGAGCGACCTGTCCTCCGGCAACATGTCCACCTCCCGCCTGCCGCTGCCCCTCTCCCCCCACAGACCATCCTCCTCCTCCCCCCACAGAGCATCCTCCTCCCCCCACAGAGCCTCCTCCTCCCCCCACAGCACTTCCCCCCACCTCTTCAGACCGCAGAGCTCCCACCTGAGACCCCCAGTGACCCCCGAGCACCAGAACTACCAGCAGAACCAGCAGAACCACCGGGGCGTCAATGGCTTGTAAGAAATATATTCTTCTCTTTCTGACTATTGCCACTGAATAACCAGAATCATTTTATGTGCAAAACATCATTTTTATGAAATCCCATAATCACAATATGTTCACTTATTCAATCAGAAGCAGAAATCTCTGACTCTGACTCTGATTTGATTCTGATTCTGATTCTGACTCTGGTCCTGTCTCTTATGGCCCGTCCACACAGTGGCTTGCGTTGAAGCTTCAACGCTTCTGCCCGTTCACTTTGAATGGGGTGACGTCACGCTTAGCCGAACTGCACTGTGGGAGCGTCGCTGCACGTTGCTCGCTGCAAAAGTTGAGCAATGTTCAACTTTTGAAGCTTCGACAGAATCGTCAGCCAATCGAATCATATGCCAGTACAAGCTCTAGCCAATCAAACAGCGTGCTTGTGTGTCCGGGGCGGGAGATTCATGTGATTGGTTGTTGGTCGAGTTTCAGACACGCCCACTGGCAAGCTTCAACGCACGCCGCCGTGTGGACGGGCCGTGACTCTTACTCTTACTCTGACTGACTCTCTCTCTCTGACTCTTCTTCTGACCCCCAGCAGCCCTCTCTCCTCTCCCGGGGGGGTGAGTGTGGGCAGTCTGAGTGGGGGGGAGCTGGTCCCGGTGGCTCTCTCTCAGACGGAGGGGGATCAGGGTCTGGGCTTCAGCGTGACGGCGGGGGGGCCGGGGGGCCGCATGAGCCTTGTGAGGAGGGTCTGGGACAGGAAGCAGTGCGGCACCCTGCAGCCGGGGGACGCCATCGTGAAGATCAACGGGGCGGACGTCCAGAGCCTCTGCTTCTCACAGGTGGGGGGGGGGGGGGGACGACATTAATCAGGCTATTCTCAAGCTTCATGTAGTCTATCAGGGTGTCCCATTTCACATATCTCAAATACACTGCATTTAGCTGAACCTTTTACCCAAAGCACATGAACAGCCAGAGAAGTGTGAACTAAACATTAGTTATAGTTCATGAGTTCAAACTGAGTTTCTTGACCTCTTTTTTGCTTAAAATATGGCAACGTCTGCTTTCCACCTCTTAATTTAGGTTTATTGGTTTAGTTGTCAGGGACCATGTACAAAAAGAACATACATCTCAAAGAGATAAGATGCTTTTGACCAGATTAACCCGTGTGTTGTGTTCGAAAGCTGTTACCGTTCATGGTGTTCGCGAGTCAGTTTTGACCCATGATTCATCTCAGTCCAAAACACACACATTACATGTCACTTATAAGATGCTTTTATCCACATCGACTTACATACTCAATACTGTGGACAATCCCCTCAGGAGCAATTTGGGGTGAAGTGTCTCAGGGACACAACGACATGCTGACTGCAGTGGGGTTTGAACCTGTGACCCCCTGATCCGAACACCAACGCACAATCCACTGCACCACACACCTCCTTTAAATAAATAAATAAAATTTTAAATGGGAATTGACTTTGGTGGATCCATAAATTGGCGTGTAACCTGCACTAAGGAGGAACAGTCTTTAACGATTACAATATGTCCGCAGTAACATCAGTTCAACATCACAACACCAAGGCTCTATCCACTGCGCCACACGCCTCCGCACACAAAAAATGACTATCATCCAATATTGTTTTAACCACATCATAACTAACTTATTATGCATTCATAACCGTACAATCCTGATGTAATGTAATGTTATGGCCCGAAACACATTACACACGTGCATACAGTATGTGTGTTCAGGTTCAAGTGTTATTGTACATATTCTTTGAGAAAGGTGACCCCGAGTGACCCACAACACGCTACTGGGTCTCCCCAGACCCCAACACCACATGATACACTTTTTTTTTTTTTATACACAAAAATTTTCAAAATGAGTTTTGTAGTGTTTATATAGCTGCTGTGGTGGAGGATATCAGGAAGCCTTGTTCCGATCAAAAAACTAGAGCGTAGTTATTATATAATATTAACTTGAAACGGGTCACGGGAGATCCAACACAACATAAAGCAGTCTGCAGTCCCTGGGCAGGTCAACACAAAATACAGCACAAACAAGTCAATAACAACATTAACACATACGATCTCACAAGATATTTCATACACATGCAGTGAAACTAATTCACATCAGATGTACACTTCTATCTCCATAATTAAAAAACATTATACTAATTCATTTAAATAAAATAATATTAACGATACATCGAAGCATTTAAATCTTGCCTTCAAAGATTCAGAGGCTTTAGTGTCGTTTCCATAACGACACTAAAGGCAACATACTACTGAGTATAATAATAAATTAAATGCAATAGAAAATCAATGAAAAATAAAATATAAATAATATGGTGCAAGTTAAATGCAGTTTCGGGATGGGATGCATGAATATACAAAAATAAAAAAAACATTACACATTTCTAAAATATTTAGTTTTCAAACATTTTCATTCATCTTTTCAGCAAGAAAATGTAAAAAAAAAAAAAATCCCCTAAACAAGTGGCTGAATTATTAAAAAGACGACACTGGGTTTTCTCCGGCTGTTTTTGAAGACCAATTTGAAAACATGAATTGAGTTGAGTGATGATATGTAACATATTATATTACGCTTGTTCACAGGTGCAAACTATCCTGCAGGAGCACACCAAGCAGGCGGAGGTCATCCTGCTGGTTTACAGAGGAGGTAACGCTTTCACTTTCATATAAAGTCACATATATCTCAATACAAGACAAATATAATGTAAATAAAAATATATCATCTCTCTTCCAATATCAGAGTCACATGATAACAGAGGTATCCCAACTGTAGCTGTGAACATGACAGGATGTGTGATTACCTAGAAGAGCATCAGGACTGTTTGAGGCATATGATAGCTATGTGATTAACATGATGACTCAGCCTCTATGGAGAGAGACATATGACAAGCATGCTCATTTCTGACGTGGAGCTAATCTGAAGTAAACATTGAATACTGCTTTCTATTCCTCCATCTTGGGACTGAGAATTTTTGAGAAAAAGTCAGAATCTTGAGTTTTTGAGAAAAAAAGTTTTATAAAAAAAAAAGAAAAATCATAATTTTTTAGAATTTTGATAAAAAGTCATAATTTTGAGATTTTTGAGAAAAAAATCATGATTTTTGAGGAAAAAGTCAGAATTTTGAGATTTTTGAGAAAAAGTCAGAATTTTTGAGAAAAAGTCAGATTTTTGAGAAAATGTCAGAATTTTTAGATTTTTGTTAAAAAGTCAAAATTTTGTTAAAAAGTCAGAATTTTGAGATTTTGAGAAAAAGTCTGGATTTTGAGAAAAAGTCTGAATTTTGAGATTTTTCAGAAAAAGTCAAAACGTTGAGAAAAAGTCAGATCTATTCCTCCATCTTGTGACTGGGTAACTCCCTTTCTTGGATATCAGCATGTGAAGGACACTGTTCAGGAACTAGTTGATGCTCTGTATGTGATGACTACTTCCATTCTGGAGAGGATCACAGATACATGGATCCTGAGATTGAAGCTCAAGACGGGGGCTAGTAACAATCTCTCTCTCTCACCAGGCATCTATCACTCGTCCGTCTCCCCCGGCTCCCTGAGGAGACTCCCCCCTCCTCTGCTCCGCCCCCCTCCCCCCCCTGCCGGCTCAGACTCCCCCCACTTCCTTCCTGTAGGCTCAGACTCCTCCCACTTCCTCCCTGAATCCCTCCCTGTCCCCCGGACCTCCCACAGCGCCCCCCCCTCCCCGGCGCCCTACCTGCGCTCCTCCTCCCTGGTCCAGAGCACCAGCTTCCTGGAGTCCATTCCGGTGACGCTGACCATGGAGCCGCGCGACTGGATCAACACGGGGCTGGAGGACGAGGCGGGGGCCGTCCCAACTAAGGACCTGGGTCTGGAGAGGGGGGGGAAGACCAGGCCCCTCCGAGGGTTTGACGTGGAGCTGAAGAGGAAACCGGGCGAGGGATTCGGGTTCGTCATCGCATCGCAGGACGTGGAGAACGGAAAAGGTGAGAAGTACTTTGACTCCATTAGTTCAAGTCAAAGTCAACTTCATTGTCAATCTTTCAGTTTGTTTTCAATTCGTTTAAAGGGCCCATGTCATGCTTTTCCGGTTATTACCCGTCCCCTTGTGTGTTATGAAGGTTTTTCTGCATGTAAACGGTCTGCAGAGTCACAAACCCTCAAAGTACACCCTGTAGAGAGTAAAACTCTAACACAGAGAAGACCTGTCTATGCTGCCCCAGAACGCCTCGGTGGACATTTCTCTTTTGCTTCCTGGGTTCAGTGACGTGCCCATACCCAAATGGACCCATTGGTCCAAATTGACCAATCCACGGACTCCCTCACACACACACACTCAATCTTTTCTCACCTGCAGCTCCGCCAATGTCTCCTCCCTGAGACGGCGGGACGCGGCGAGGCTGTGAGTCGGTGTGTGAGCAAACACACAAACTCCCAGCCAGGCTGCGGGTGTGTGTTCGGGCTGGGTTTTTAGGACAGAGAGTGAATACACATACTATACAGAGATGCTGTATGAGAAACCAATGTGAGTTTGGAACATTGAACAATTTAAATATATTCTAGTAGACCTCAACAATGGAATTATGATCAGTAGAAATGGCCATGACATGGGACCTTTAAAATTAAGGCAGGGCTTTCCCCCTTTACGTTTACTTACGTATTAGGGCTGTGAACAATAACAATAATATGGAGTGAGGGGAATGTGGTAAACGTTTGAGGAAAAACTTGCGATGCTATACAGCAGCCCAAAACGTTTTAACGAAGAGAATCCCGTTGCACTTTGAAAAACAAAAACATTGACGTTCAGGATTATAGAGTTGGTCAGCGTTTTGTATTTGGAGCGTTTCCTTTATTCAGAGCTTTTAGTAAACGCCGTGCATGTGTCTTCGAGTTGGTGAAGATGTTTCTTCATGTGTTTTGGTGCATTTGTGTATTTTTTATTTGCATCACTTCTAAAGCTGCTTTTTCTAATAGAAATGTTCTGGGCTAAAAAAAACATGAACCTGAAAAAAAGCTAGATATTTGCCCTTTAAATCGAGCACTCTACGGTTTGTAGAACAACCTCTCTGAAGTAGAAGAGCCCAGACAATATGTCATATTAATCTAACTTTTTTGGCCCGGTCTGATACTTGGGAACCCGCCCAGGTTTCATTTGGACGTCCTTGTGGAGCGACGCGCCATTAAGTAATTACAAATTAAAGAGTGGTCAACGCGGCCCGATGCCAGCAGTCAGGAGGCATCATGAACCCCTCAGGCTGGTTTTTACTTGCATTGTTAAAGGACACGTGTTTTGTCGTGCATTAGATTATCACTGTTTGGTTTATCGTGGAGTTCACTTTGGGACAGTAAACAACATATTAATGTTTTGTTTTTATTTTGGTTTGTTGGTCCGCCTGCAGCAGGAAAACATAAAAACTACTGGCATGAAACTCAGTGAAGCGAGGGGCCAAGGAAGTCCCATTAAATGTGGGAGCAGATCCCAATCACACATTATTTTTAGCTTTGCAACAATCCCTGAGTGCCCTTCTACGTCTGAATTTATTATAAGAAAAGCTAAACACCAATAAAGTACCCATGAAATGTTGCTTGGATTTGTTTTTAGCATGTTATGTGATGGGAGGTTACTTTCTACGTTTTAGCTAAAGGTGACAACAAGACTCCAGGAAGTCACTTTCCTTTGTTTACTTTAGGAATATTGTGACATCACTTTCTAACACTCACGATCCTATTGGCTAGCGCTGCAACACATTGTACATGATAGGCTAAGGGGCGGGAGATCTCTAAGCGGTTGACGCATCACAACAGAGCCGGCCAGCTAACCAATCAGAGCAGACTGGGCTCTGGTTTCAGACAGAGGGTGAAAAGAGGTGCTGCAGCTAGTGACACTACATACTGATATACACCTGAACATCAGCAGGAGAGAACTCTTTAAAGTAGAGACACTACATACTGATATACACCTGAACATCAGCAGGGGAGGACTCTTTAAAGTAGAGACACTACATACTGATATACACCTGAACATCAGCAGGAGAGGACTCTTTAAAGTAGAGACACTACATACTGATATACACCTGAACATCAGCAGGGGAGGACTCTTTCAAGTAGAGACACTACATACTGATATAAACCTGAACATCAGCAGGAGAGGACTCTTTAAAGTAGAGACACTACATACTGATATACACCTGAACATCAGCAGGAGAGGACTCTTTAAAGTAGAGACACTACATACTGATATACACCTGAACATCAGCAGGAGAGGACTCTTTAAAGTAGAGACACTACATACTGATATACACCTGAACATCAGCAGGAGAGGACTCTTTAAAGTAGAGACACGACATACTGATATACACCAGAACATCAGCAGGAGAGGACTCTTTAAAGTAGAGACACGACATAATGTTATACACCTGAACATCAGCAGGAGAGGACTCTTTAAAGTAGAGACACTACATACTGATATACACCAGAAAATCAGCAGGAGAGGACTCTTTAAAGTAGAGACACTACATACTGATATACACCTGAACATCAGCAGGAGAGGACTCTTTAAAGTAGAGACACTACATACTGATATACACCTGAACATCAGCAGGAGAGGACTCTTTAAAGTAGAGACACTACATACTGATATACACCTGAACATCAGCAGGAGAGGACTCTTTAAAGTAGAGACACTACATACTGATATACACCTGAACATCAGCAGGAGAGGACTCTTTAAAGTAGAGACACTACATACTGATATACACCTGAACATCAGCAGGAGAGGACTCTTTAAAGTAGAGACACTACATACTGATATACACCTGAACATCAGCAGGAGAGGACTCTTTAAGTAGAGACACTACATACTGATATACATCTGAACATCAGCAGGAGAGGACTCTTTAAAGTAGAGACACTACATACTGATATTACACCTGGACATTAGCAGGAGAGGACTCTTTAAAGTAGATACACTACATACTGTTATACACCTGAACATCAGCAGGAGAGGACTCTTTAAAGTAGAGACACTACATACTGATATACACCTGAACATCAGCAGGAGAGGACTCTTTAAAGTAGAGACACTACATACTGATATACACCTGAACATCAGCAGGAGAGGACTCTTAAAGTAGAGACACTACATACTGATATACACCTGAACATCAGCAGGACAGGACTCTTAAAGTAGAGACACTACATACTGATATACACCTGAACATCAGCAGGAGAGGACTCTTTAAAGTAGAGACACTACATACTGATATACACCTGGACATTAGCAGGAGAGGACTCTTTAAAGTAGAGACACTACATACTGATATACACCTGAACATCAGCAGGAGAGGACTCTTTAAAGTAGAGACACTACATACTGATATACACCTGAACATCAACAGGAGAGGACTCTTTAAAGTAGAGACACTACATACTGATATACACCTGAACATCAGCAGGAGAGGACTCTTTAAAGTAGAGACACTACATACTGATATACACCTGAACATCAGCAGGAGAGGACTCTTTAAAGTAGAGACACTACATACTGATATACATCTGAACATCAGCAGGAGAGGACTCTTTAAAGTAGAGACACTACATACACCTGAACATCAGCAGGAGAGGACTCTTTAAAGTAGAGACACTACATACTGATATACACCTGAACATCAGCAGGAGAGGACTCTTTAAAGTAGAGACACTACATACTGATATACATCTGAACATCAGCAGGAGAGGACTCTTTAAAGTAGAGACACTACATACTGATATACACCTGGACATTAGCAGGAGAGGACTCTTTAAAGTAGAGACACTACATACTGATATACACCTGAACATCAGCAGGAGAGGACTCTTTAAAGTAGAGACACTACATACTGATATACAACTGAAAATCAGCAGGAGAGGACTCTTTAAAGTAGAGACACTACATACTGATATACACCTGAACATCAGCAGGAGAGGACTCTTTAAAGTAGAGACACTACATACTGATATACACCTGAACATCAGCAGGAGAGGACTCTTTAAAGTAGAGACACTACATACTGATATACACCTGAACATCAGCAGGAGAGGACTCTTTAAAGTAGAGACACTACATACTGATATAGACCTGAACATCAGCAGGAGAGGACTCTTTAAAGTAGAGACACTACATACTGATATACACCTGAACATCAGCAGGAGAGGACTCTTTAAAGTAGAGACACTACATACTGATATACACCTGAACATCAGCAGGAGAGGACTCTTTAAAGTAGAGACACTACATACTGATATACACCTGAACATCAGCAGGAGAGGACTCTTTAAAGTAGAGACACTACATACTGATATACACCTGAGCATCAGCAGGAGAGGACTCTTTAAAGTAGAGACACTACATACTGATATACACCTGAACATCAGCAGGAGAGGACTCTTTAAAGTAGAGACACTACATACTGATATACACCTGAACATCAGCAGGAGAGGACTCTTTAAAGTAGAGACACTACATACTGATATACACCTGAACATCAGCAGGAGAGGACTCTTTAAAGTAGAGACACTACATACTGATATACACCTGAGCATCAGCAGGAGAGGACTCTTAAAGTAGAGACACTACATACTGATATACACCTGAACATCAGCAGGAGAGGACTCTTTAAAGTAGAGACACTACATACTGATATACACCTGAACATCAGCAGGAGAGGACTCTTTAAAGTAGAGACACTACATACTGATATACACCTGAACATCAGCAGGAGAGGACTCTTTAAAGTAGAGACACTACATACTGATATACACCTGAACATCAGCAGGAGAGGACTCTTTAAAACCTGTGAATAGCAAGAAACCTGTATAGGGCCTCTTTAATATTATTGAATAGGCTATCGGCTATATTTAAGAGGTATTTACCAGAAAGAATTTCTGTGTGAGAAATGTGCCTTAAGAAAATGTCTTATATTTTATTTTAACTCTATCAGTCTGCAGTGAAACAACGTTTCACATCTCCAGAGCCTATCTCACTTGTTTTTATTCTCTCCGTGAAGCGAACATCTCCCGCTCTGATTAACTTTTAGTGAAGTGCTCATGAATAGCAGGTTAACAGAGATAAATCCCCCCCCCCCCCCCCCCCCCACCTCCTCTTCCCCCCATGTGTTGCGTTGGCTGCCCTCTGCTCAGTTTGATGCAGTCCAATTTCTTTCATGGCCCTCGGGAACACGCGGTCGTTTCCACGGGGAGATTACGGATGTAGGTGCACCTGTTTCTGCATTAACACCTCCCTCTCCATATCTCTCTTTATCCTCCATCACTTCCTCTCTCCATCACTCTTATCTCCCTAACAGCCTCCCTCCCTCTCTCCCCCTTTACTCTGCAGTGAAAGCGTCCAGCGTCTGGTTTTTCCAAAGATTAAAACTGTCTCTCCCTCTCCCTCCCCTCGCCTCCCACCCTCCTCTCCACTGCTCTCTGGATGCTCAGGAGAAATGCTTCGCTGAACCTCCTCAGACGTGTTGTTTCAGCTCCGGTTCCTCTCCAGGAATATAAAGGATTATTCTTTTTCTTGTTTCCCTGAGTGTGTGTTTGTTTCTGCACATGCAAATCAAAGAGCCATGCTGGAGAGACTACAGTCCGCTTTGAAAACTGTCAAGGAGTCCAAACGTAACTATGGCTATATGTTCACTTAAGAGGGGGGTTTGGTGCAGTGTGCAGCGGTGTGTGCGTGAGGGTTTCATTCAGTGTTGCACGCTAAAGTTTGTCTGCAGGAAAGTTAGATCCACATGCTCTGGATGATCGGTGATGGCACTGATGCTGTTGCGTTATCTATTGTGCTTTTTGACCATTTATCCGACTGTTTTCTGCAGAAACAACAACAGCAACAACAACAACAGAGACATTTAATCCAGCATCGCTCACATTAATCTGTGGTTTGAGTATTTGAAGCGTTAAGCGAGCTGCGTAATGATCAACAGTGCTGCAGGCTCGATGCACCGGGCTGCAGCTAAAGGTGGGGGGGGGGGGGGTTACTATGGTGGGGGGGGGCTCCTCTCCTGAGCGGTGATCATGCAGAGCGTCAGAGGCTCACTGCAGAAGGATTACTGTGGACAGGAGAACATGCAGAGCTGCAGGGAGGCAGAACATTTGGACGCTTCTGTGTGTGGTTTAGCCATGTGTGTGTTCCAATCCCTCTGAGAGGCAGTCCCAGTGTGTGTGTGTGTGTGTGTGTGTGTGTGTGTGTGTGTGTGTGTGTGTGTGTGTGTGTGTGTGTGTGTGTGTGTGTGTGTGTGTGTGTGTGTGTTCCAATCCTCTGAGAGGCAGTCCCAGTGTGTGTGTGTGTGTGTGTGTGTGTGTGTGTATGTGTGTGTGTGTGTGTGTGTGTGTGTGTGTGTGTGTTCCAATCCCTCTGAGAGGCAGTCCAGTGTGTGTGTGTGTGTGTGTGTGTGTGTGTGTGTGTGTGTGTGTGTGTGTGTGTGTGTGTGTGTGTGTGTGTTCCAATCCCTCTGAGAGGCAGTCCTGTGTGTGTGTGTGTGTGTGTGTGTGTGTGTGTGTGTGTGTGTGTGTGTGTGTGTGTGTGTGTGTGTGTGTGTGTGTGTGTGTGTGTGTGTGTTCCAATCCCTCTGAGAGGCAGTCCCTGTGTGTGTGTGTGTGTGTGTGTGTGTGTGTGTGTGTGTGTGTGTGTGTGTGTGTGTGTGTGTGTGTGTGTGTGTGTGTGTGTGTGTGTGTGTGTGTGTGTGTGTGTGTGTGTGTGTGTGTGTGTGTGTGTGTGTGTGTGTGTGTGTGTGTGTGTGTGTGTGTGTGTGTGTGTGTGTGTGTGTGTGTGTGTGTGTCTGTGTGTGCTGCACATGTGTGTGTTCTGCATGATAAGGAGACTATTTGTAAAGCTGCCTCGGCTTTGGTTTGACCTGATTGCCGCTCCGGCCCGGGTCGCTCAGATTAGACCCAGATTGCAGAATGTTTCTGGGTTTACAGCGCTGTGTGCCTTTTAGCGGGATCATCAGTCCAACGTGGTATTAGCGGTGTCAAATGTATCGATACAGTGTGTCATCAGGATATTTAGGGATGTATACATCTATAAATACAGTGATGGAGAGGCTGTGATACTTCATATTGTAATTCTTGTGAAAGAGAGGTGATATATTGCAGCCAAATGCATCACACTTGGGTGAGAGGAGATTTGGACTGCGAGCAAAATGCAAATCCTGTCGTTCAGATTCCATGAAAAGTAAACTTTGTGTCCCCTACTGTGTTTTAGATAAGATTATCGTTTCAAACCACAATGTTTAGGGATTTACACACACCATAAATATTGAGATATGTGGAAATTATTTAATATTTTCGTGTTTTTTTTGCAAACCTCTTGACTCAGATGTTGTGCACTTGGTGGTGTGGTCTTTATACTTAGATGTATTCCTAAAATTAGAATTCATTATTGAAGTTTATTGTATTGCAATAGGGCTTTATGCATGATACATTGTGGTACTCTAAGCAAGGAGATACTAAGTAAAAAAAGTTTAGGCTCTGTGATAAAGAGAAGATATGATTTGCTTTGTCTTTAAATATGTTAGGGCTTTATTCATATATGATATAGGATTACGTTTCAATAACATAACCTATTTGCACCACTGTAAGCAAGGCACAGTTTTGGACATTTGTATCAAGAAAGCACATAAGGTCTCTATGATAAATATAAATGCAGATCCCAGTATTGTGGTTGCAACCAATGTTTTGCTTAGATTTTGTTTCCTTATGTTGTTTTCTTAAATATGTAGTATTGTAGCGTGTTCTGCTGCTCATGGCTGTTGAAGGCTATTACCAAGCATACAGTAAGTCATGTACACAAAATGGAAATGCTTTAAATTAGGGATGTCCCGATCACCTTTTTTTGCTCCCGATCCGATTCCGATCATTTGATTTTGACAATTTGCCGATACCGATTTTTCCCGATCCGATCTTTATGCAATGCATTAAGAGAAAAAAAAGAAAAAAAGCATTCAAGTTGTCCCTTAAGGTCATTTTTTTTATTTAAATGTGATATTCTATCCAACATGGATATAGCTTCTTTCTTTCACAGCAGCATTGGATCAGTTCAGTTGTGCAGCATTGGATCAAAACAAAATAAAGCTTTCAGTACTCGTTAGCTTACTGCTACAATTAGACACTGCGCCCACTCTGTTGCCAGATTTGAGAGATATAAGCAACCAGGTCTATGAAAACAAGCCCCAAAGAAGCAACACATACATGATGTTCTGTCATTTGAAACCAAAACTAAGGCCTCAGGATGACTTTAAGACTTGAACATGGTCATTTTTGTTTTGTAACAAAACAAAAAAAAATCCCGGTCCCCGATTTTTTTTCTCCCGATTCCGATCTTTTGAAAATCACGTGATCGGCTCCGATCCCCGATCACGTGATCGTATCGGGACATCTCTACTTTAAATACTGTAAGAGAGGCTATTTTTCTATGTTAAGGAACAAATCAAATCTTAGTAAAACATTTCTACTTTCTTGATAGATATAAATGCAGATCAGACTTTTCTGATTGCATACATTTTCTTTTACATTGTATGCATATGGCTGTGTTCTTTACACATGATGTATTCCTTGAATTTAACTTAAAAATCACAATTGAATGCCTTGCATGAAGTTAGTCAATATGTTTATCGTAACCCCCTATATCACAGATGTCTACCAATATACATGACAAACCTATATGACACACACTATCTCAGATGCCGCACTTTTATATTCCGCCTCTCCCCATGAGACCTTAAGTAGTGTGTGTCCTGCAGGGACGTGGACTGAGGGGTGTGTGTTCCTCTGCTGAGTTTTAAATGAGTTTGCTGCCTGACGGGTTAGATCAGGCCAGCGGCAGACCTGGAGAGATGCCAGCTGCCCCGCTGCCTCAGAGGGGGGTCAAGGGAGAGCTGGGGGGAGGGGGGGGATAAGACTCAGAGAGAGGAGATGGATTTAGAAAGTCTCAGAGGACGGATGCTGCTACAGGAAGCTTTTAGTTTGAGCAGGAGGTGGGACTGAGTAGCACTCAGATAACTCAGAGATAATTGTAGAGTTGTAGAGGTTTTTATTTCACTGCGGGAGTTGTTGTTTATTTCATTTCAGTTGTATTTGTTCCGTTCACGGTATGCTCAACTTAATGTATAACAATTATTTACAAAACATGTCTCTATAAACACATCGTGCCCGAGAAGCAGCAGGGAGAATAACATAATCTTATATGACCGACCCCTTTCTCAAAACAAATAGAAATAGATATTCATATGTTCTTATTCACAGCCGAACATAACAGTATCGTAAGAGAAACACAAAAACGTAAAAATAAAAACGTAGTTCCCTCTTGACAGTTAACGGAAAGAAACAAAACAAAAAATGATTATTATTTGTATGGTTGAAAAAATGACCATTGAAAAACATGACTCCTTGCGTGTTGTTGTTTAATTTGCAATCATAGGCACTTCAAAGCGTTCTGCTCTGCCTCCTTTGGGGCCACTTGACCCTGTGTCCTTCCTCTTTCATTCCCCATGTTCACATGTTATAATACACCGTCTCAGGAGATCTGCAAAGGACCAGATGTGTGGCGAGGACAAGAGGCAGAAATCCATCCAGAGCTTTGGTTTTATGCGTTTACTTGTACACAAGGATTGTTGGGACTGATTTGTGCCAAAACATTGTGTGTAATGTAACCCAGACTTCTTTTGATTTGTTGTTTGTTTATGGTTCCCAAACGGAGGTGGGAGAAGTACTCAGATCTAGGACTCGAGTAAAAGTAGAAGTACTCAGATGTTGTGTTTGAGTAAAAGTAGAAGTACTCAGATCTAGTACTCGAGTAAAAGTAGAAGTACTCAGGTCTTGTACTTGAGTCAAAGTAGAAGTACTCAGATCTTGTTCTTGAGTCAAAGTAGAAGTACTCAGATCTTGTTCTTGAGTAAAAGTAGAAGTACTCAGATCTTGTTCTTGAGTAAAAGTAGAAGTACTCAGATCTTGTACTTGAGTCAAAGTAGAAGTACTCAGATCTTGCACTTGAGTCAAAG
>NW_027640323.1:47500-63032 GCF_949606895.1 Notothenia rossii | reverse complement strand
GATTCAGACGAGTTTAAAGAGGTGCTTCTGGTTTCAGCTCCAGCAGGTCAGAGTTGAACCAATATGAACTTTGAACTGCTGACCAATCCAGACTCAGGAATCCTGCTCTTAAAGAGGGAATGGTAATTCATTCTAGGTGTGTGATGTAGAAATGACTCAACATGGGAGAACCTCACTTTATTTATTTTGTTTCGGTCGATACAGTGCTCCGACTTTTTACTTTTTCCAGTCCCTTTTGTGTCTTTTTGGGGGGCATCTGCTAAAAAACAAGGATCCAAAAGTTCCAAGAATAAGTTGTAATTTAATATGAATAAAGTCATAATATTCCAAGAAAAAAAGCCTAATATAGCAACGATAAAGTCTGAATAGTTTTTAAAGTCAATATATCAAGAAATAAATTACAATTCCAAAGCTAAAGTTTTATAACTGTCTCACATTCTGCTTTTATAGTCGACGCAGTGCCTCAACTTTTAACTTGTTTCTATTCAAAGTTTAATTTAATTTAATTTCATTCGTATGTGTTTTTTGTTTGGGGCAGTCACTCAGTAATGTTTTGTGAAGAGAAAAAAGTAATATTCGAAGATTAAGTCAGAATTTGATAAGAATAAAGTTGCGAAATTCCAAGAAAAAAGCCAACTATATATACAAATATAATATATAAAGAAATAAGTTACAATAACAAAGATACATTTTGTACGGCAACACCACTTGGACAAACTTCACACGACGGCAGAACACTAGTTCTAGCATCAGTAGATATAATAGTAATGTATATTTTAAGTTTATTTATGATTATGATCGTGTTGCTAAAGATGATTTCAGACGCGGTATGTGGTTTCCTGTTTTAGTCATTTTCTGCATTTATATTTTTTAACATATGTCAGTAGGTTGTTGTCCTCAAATATAATATGGCCTTGTTACTCGAGTTTTATAAGCTCCTGTCCCAGCGCCTTACTGCGTAACATTTACACTAAACTTGTAAAGTACCCTTGAAAAGACACCTGAGCGTTTTAAAAACTACATTTTATTGATCATAAGAACTAGCTAGGTTCAATATCAGCAGATGTTATGAGCACATATATATACAAATTTGATCTTAGAGACCCAACATCAGCTGGAAATGGTTTTAAAATATTGAGTTATAGTCCCATTTGTAAATCCAACCCCCTTCTCTCTAATTGGCCAGCCCTTAACCTTGCCAGTGTAAACAATGGTAATTTTTTAAAGCTCAGTTGATTGATGAGTGATAGTGTTTGTGTGGGAAGGTGGAAACACGTCCTCCTCTTCTGCTGCTGCTGTTTCCACTGAATTCACAGTAACAGTTTCTTACGTTGTGCAATGTTTCAGATGATGAATCAAAGGCATTCCTCACATGAGAGAAGTACTAACGAAGCTGTACAGTAAAGCTGGGAGATTAACAGAGTGTGTGTGCAGGTCCTGGCCTGTTGTACAGATGTACACACTGCAAACTGAAACACAGAAACTGAAGTGTGTGTGTGTGTGTGTGTGTGTGTGTGTGTGTGTGTGTGTGTGTGTGTGTGTGTGTGTGTGTGTGTCTGTGTGTGTGTGTGTGCTTGTGTGTGTGTGTGTGTGTGTGTGTGTGTGTGTGTGTGTGTGTGTGTGTGTGTGTGCATGTGTGTGTGTTTGCAAGAAGATCATTATGATTGTGAAATTGATTTTTTTTATCCCAGAGGATCGTGGGATACATCCACGCCCGTGTGTTCCATTCCTGACTGACACCTTTAAAACCGATACACTCCCCCCCCCGAGGAGTTCTCTCACACACACACACACACACACACACACACACACACACACACACACACACACACTGATTTCATACCTGCTCCACCGAGCTCTAAATCATAAAAAAGTAACTCATCTAGTATCATGCTTTACTTGAACTATACCACACACACACACACACACACACACACACACACACACACACACACACACACACACACACACACACACACACACACACACACACACACACACACACACACACACACACACACACACACACACACACACACACCCAAATTACAACATATATAATCCCTCACAGCCATATTTCTTTGTAACGGACTCATAATAAATCACTAACTATAAATCTAAAGTGCAATCTTTGTTAATTTTGCAACGTTATCCAGCAGAGGCGGCGCTAGGGGGTGGCTACCTGGGCTCAAGCCCCGGATGTTTCACTTAAAAAAAAAATAGTAATAATAACAATTTGTTGAAAACGTCTCGGGAGTAATGTGCAGTACCGGAGTCCACCAGAGAGGCAGTCGCTGCGGGACAGTAGCCTGCGTACTGCGTAGCCTTCCCTGCCCTGAAGAAGAAGTGATCCTTCCTAGTGCCCAGCGCCATATGGCTCTGCTCGTGCCTGACAGTGTTGGGCAAGTTACTTTTAAAAAGTAACTAGTAATAGTTATAGTTACTGCTCTAAAAAAGTAACTAGTTACTTTATGCGTTACTAAATTATAAAAGTCAATAGTAACAAGTTACTTTACTTTAAAAATAATAACAATACAAATACAAGTTGTTGTGTTGTTCTGTGGCACAAGAGAAAAGACAACTCACCATCATTGTAGCCATTATCATTACGAAATAGTGGAACAATAAAACACAAAAGTGCGATTTAAAAAGATCGTTTTTTGTCTGTTTAGATGGTGTTGCTCCATCTGGGTCACTACCGGTGGTTGAGACGGTGGGGTCTTTGGCGACTAGTGTTATAGCCCCATGTACATTACTTAGGTGCTTCAGGAGATTATATCTGGTTATATCTCCAAGTTGTAAATGCACTGCTGCTCTCGCTGATACTTGCATCTCTGCCATTGTGTGTGTGTGTGTGTGTGTGTGTGTGTGTGTGTGTGTGTGTGTGTGTGTGTGTGTGTGTGTGTGTGTGTGTGTGTGTGTGTGCTAGTGGTGAGCGTTGCCATGTGTGTGTGTGTGTGTGTGTGTGTGTGTGTGTGTGTGTGTGTGTGTGTGTCATACTTGCCAACCTTTAGACCTCAGAAATCGGGAAATGCAAAACTGGGGGGGGGGGGGGGGGGGGGCTGCTAGTGGTTCACAGGGCCATAAAGAAAATGTTATGGAAATCTCAGTTCATTTGTAGGGCTGCGAGATTATGTCCAAAAGTATGTGAGTAAATATTTCACTCTAAACGATTTAATCACAACCAAATTCTGTGATATTATGACTGATCATAACTCAGCTTTATGCAGACACATACATTTTGTATGCTTTAGGAAACGGGCTCTGTGTTAAATTCTCCGTTTTAGTTTAATACACACCGTTAAGCTCTCACACACTATTTTATGAACATATAGGTTCACCTTCTGAGTTAAAAACAGAACAAATGAAGCAAAGAAAGTGAAAACCATAAAGCAGATTCCGGCAGTAGGCGTATAGATTCACACGTAATCCCGTGTAATCTATTACTCACCAATCGCCTGACTGAAGGCTCTATGTTGCAGAAAATGCCTCTTTCAGGTGTTCATTAATTTAAAATGTTCCTGCTATACCTTCCATTGCCTCTCTAAGATCTTGCACACACACTTTAAACTATAACCTATAACCATGACCAGCATTATCAGTCTTTCACAGGTTAATGTCCTGCTATTTAGGACCTTATTCAACTTGTTTCTTTGACTCATCCCTGAGGCCTTTTCGGACTGGATAACAGTGGCAGATTTAGGATTGTAGGAGATCCGGGGCTTAGCCCAGGAGTTGTTGGGGCAGAGGGGGGTGCAGAGGTAAAGTTCTATTTTTTACAAGTGGGGGGTGGACCAAACATCCTTTAGGGGGTCGTCGCCTACTCTAGGGGGGTCCGGGGGCATGCTTGAATATTGACGTTAAAAGCATCAATCTGGTGCACTTTGAGAGCAACATTAACCCTACCTTAATAATATCTTAAAGCGGACAAACGGCACTGGAGGACACGTATTCATTAACACCGTTTAAGATGCCCTCACGAATGGCCCGATGTTGTTACGATCAGAGCCGAATTTGAACATTTCCTTTATCGTGTGCCCATCGGGTGTCAATTTCGGGACAGCGTGACGCGGGTTTTAGTGTCAGCTCAGGTTTGATTTCTGCTTTTTTAAGCTTTAGTATGTGCTCATGTGTGTCATAGTTGGTGTATATGCGACTGCCTGCATTTGCTTCATTAAAGGCAGGATTTCCTATAGATCAAATGTAAGAAATGTAATTATAAACACCACGTCTGTTCAGTAAACATTCAGTCCGCGGCCTTGGAAGTGGTGAGGCCCGGGTGAGGGGGTCTGTAGAGGCATATAAGGACAGGAAATGTAATTTATGATTTATATAGGAAGCTCCGTGTGAAACTGCCATGGGAAATATGAGGAATGACAACTAATAACAAAGAGACTCAGTACGTTTGATAGAAATAGGAAAGATTTTAAAGCAAAAAAAGGTCAGTAAAAGTTCATAAGCCTTTTCTGATTTGGACATGTCTCTCTGTCTCTCTCTCTCTCTCCCACACACACACTCTCTCACACACACACATGCACACACACACTCTCACTCTCTTTGAATACCAGAGGAGCTGACAGTGTGATTCATTCCTCCGTTGAAATACTTTCCCATGCTGAACAATGAGAGGCAGGACACTGTTTACAGAGCCGGCGCTCAACAGAGGTATCACTCTGTCAGTGAAACACACACACACACACACACACACACACACACACACACACACACACACACACACACACACACACACACACACACACACACACACACACACACACACACACACACACACACACACTCTCTAACACACCCAGGAGTAAGAATCTATCTAATTTTTTACGATCACTTATTTATAATATCCTTTCACCAAATGAGTCTCGTAAATAATAGTGTGTGTGAGTGTGTGTGTTTATGCTTGCGTCTGTCTGTCTGTCTGTCTGTCTGTCTGTCTGTCTGTCTGTCTGTCTGTCTGTCTGTCTGTCTGTCTGTGTGTGTGTGTGTGTGTGTGTGTGTGTGTGTCTGTATGTGTGTGTGTGTGTGTGTGTGTGTGTGTGTGTGTGTGTGTGTGTGTGTGTGTGTGTGTGTGTGTGTGTGTGTGTGTGTGTGTGTGTGTGTGTGTGGGGGGGAGAGAGAGAGATACTGTTGCAACATCTGGTTAAGAGATATGGAGAGAGTCAGGTCACTTTAAAGCAGCTGCAGCTTACTTTACATTTTTCTTCTTTCTAGTTTTTTGGTTTCTTAGTAAGAGTTTTTTCCTTCAGTTCATTTTCAAAGTTAATCTTCGAAAATAGCGGTTTCAGTTCACTGACGACAACTGATTCTAATTTCATTACTCAGCAACTCTTTGAAGCTCAGGCATTTCTCAGTATCCAGGAATATAACTGACAAGATAATTCAATCAGGTCGTAAATAATCAACGCAGCTCAGCAGGAAGCTTCATGATTACCGGTCCAAATGACTGCTGATGGCTGTGGTTACAGGTTAAAGAGGACATAATGCTCGTTTTCAGCTTATATTAGTATTTACTCCACTCTGAGATGCTGCTCTGCTGTCCAAAACGATCTGTATTGTTCTCATACTGCCTGTGCTGCAGCACCTCTTTTCACCCACTGTCTGAAACCAGAGCCCAGTCTGCTCTGATTGGTTAGCTGGCCAGCTCTGTTGTGATTGGTCAACCGCTTAGAGATGTCCCGCCCCTTAGCCTATCACGTACAATGTGTTGGAGCGCTAGCCAATAGAAGTGCTAATGTTCCATAGTGATGTCACTATTTTCAGGAAGCAAACAAAGGAGTCCAATGGAGGCGTTTTAGGCGGGGGGCGGAGTGTGTGGAAGAGAAACTCAGGGGAACACAGGGATTTGAGCCTTTGCAGACCATTTACATGCACCAAAACCTGGAGAGCACACTATAGGGAAGGGAAACCCCCAACAAATAGTTCCTCTTCAAAACTGCAAGTTAAATTATATTTATTATACGTTATGTTTTTCTAAATTGATTTTACGCACATTTTCCTACATGTATCGGTTGTCGATGTCCTATATATATGTTTCACTGTTGGAGGAGCCTTTGGCCTAAGTTTTTAATTGACATATCTTCACTGTCGCTGTACATTGTATCAATAAAGCCTTGAAACTTGAATCTGAAATGGACTTTACGTTTTTCGAAATTCACATGGCCTCCCTCTCAGCAGATTTGCTCTGGCGCCTGCTCGTGTCCCAGAGGGGAAGCAAACATACACACAGTCTCTGGGATGACCACCTGACACTCTACTCTGCCATTGGTCGCAAAATGAAGAAAACGGTCATTCATTGGCTCTTTTTTTCAACCTCACGTTTGTGCACATTTTAAATAAAAAATAAGACTCGAAGCCTGAAAAACCGCTTCATGACTCCCAGGAGACGCAGCGAGCCGGCATGGAGCCACTGCAGACAGCTGCAGAGATTCAAATATGAGTTAAAATACGAGTGTGTGTGTTGCGTGAGACGTGCGGGTAGAAAGCGTGTCTGATACGCTCGTGGTGTGGATGGTCTGGTAGACAATTGTGGTTTGTATTCATTTAAACAAACATTACAGCAGTGGTTGTTGCAGAAACATCTGGGAATTACTTATCAATAACAATCACTTCAATATATTTGTGTGTGTGTGTGTGTGTGTGTGTGTGTGTGTGTGTGTGTGTGTGTGTGTGTGTGTGTGTGTGTGTGTGTGTGTGCAAGGTGTTATTGATCTGAGCTGTGATAATGTCAGCCTGTGAAGTAAATGTATAGATCGAAAACAGAGGCAATTTTTTATAAATACAAGAACACATTTAGGGGATGTAGAAATGTTGGCATCAGTGTGAAGCATCTCCCGGTTTCTCAACTCTTAATCTACACACACGCAAACACACACACAGATATACATGCACACACACGTACACACAGACACACCCGATCCAAGTGTAGTAGATAACATATGAGATGAAATTGTGCCAAACCAAATACACCCACATACGGATTCCCATGGGATTCTGTGTTTGCGTGTGTGTGTGTGTGTGTGTGTGTGTGTGTGTGTGTGTGTGTGTGTGTGTGTGTGTGTGTGTGTGTGTGTGTGTGTGTGTGTGTGTGCTCACAGAGCGTGTTTGTTTAAGTGTTTTAGGAAAAATAAAGTGTTGAACAAACAATGTAATGCATTTTATAAAGCCTATTTTTTGATAGTTATTAAATAAATAACATATAATGTTGAATCGTTTTCTGATGTTCTCATACAACCCAGTCTCATTGCATTTCGTGTTTAGTCACAACATTTAATCTATTGATTCGTCTTCACCAACACGATTTCCCAATTTTTTCGTGTCACACAGAACGATTTTAATAGGAATGTAAATAATAACAAATTAGAAGGAAAAAGAGATTTAAAAAAATACAGATTTCAGTATTCTGACACCGAATGATTTTAGAAGCAATGTATTTCTATTGGTAGTATGTTTCGTGCCTGCACCAAATAATAACGCGTGTTATGCATGCCCACTGCACCTCGCGGGAGTGCGCACAGAGTAAAGCCAAAACTCACAGGCATTTCAATGATTTGTGCGGCAAAGTTGGGTTTGGAAAAGGTATCATTTCCTTTTTGGCAGGCATGCATAACACCGGAGCCTCGCTGCAGGGAAACTGTGGCGCTGTTCCGAGTTTGTTCTAATCCGTCTAAATGACCGACTGCTTTCAGATTTTTCCGTCATTGTTAAAAAAAATCCGTCATAGACGGAAAATATTCGGTTAACGCGACCTCTGCTACCAATAGAAATGCATTGCTTTTAAAATCGTTCTGTGTGACACGAAAAAAATGCAAAAATCGTGTTGGTGAACATTAATCAATAGATTCAATTATTTCGTGACTATAACACGAAATGCCGTGAGACTGGGTTGTCTCATAGTTAGTTAGTAAGCGCTTGTTTTGAATACATTTTCACAGTTACAAGCTAAGTTTGCTACTTTATGTAATTGAGTACAAGCTATCGTTAGCTACCGGGTGGCAGTTAAAAGCTAAAGTTAGCTACTGTACATTATTGACAGTCAAAAGCTAAGCTACTTATGTAAGTGACACTCACAAGCTACCGTTAGCTAACGCGATCTGGTGGCAGTTAGAAGCTAACGTTAGCTACTGCATTAAAGTGACAGTCACAACCTACCGTTAGCTTACGTGTATGATTGACAGTCACAAGCTAATGTTAGCTACTGTACATTATTGACAGTCAAAAGCTAAGCTACTTATGTAAGTGACACTCACAAGATACCGTTAGCTAACGCGATCTGGTGGCAGTTAGAAGCTAAGGTTAGCTACTGCATTAAAGTGACAGTCACAACCTACCGTTAGCTTACGTGTATGATTGACAGTCACAAGCTAATGTTAGCTAACATATATGAATGACAGACACAAGTTCACGTAAGCTACCGTGTATAAGTGAAAATCACAAGCAATAAAGAAAATCTTGTCACTCTTCCATCACTTTCAGTTACCATACAGGCGGGTTTTCTATCGCTGCAGTATTAGCCTACTAGTAGGAACAAAATACCGTAATTTTCAGACTATAAGCCGCGCCTTTTTCCCTATTTTTCGACGCTGCGGTTTATATAACGGTGCGGCTAATCTATGGATTTTTACAGCTAACGGCCAACACCTTTAACTCTATGGGCTCTATGGCCGGTCCGCGGACCCCCACCTTTAAGCGGCGGGTTCCAGCAGGAAAAGCTGGAGGCCGGAAGAGAGTGAGACAGGTAGCGCGCAAAAGTAAAAGTGGAACCGAGAGTGGTATGTCGCTGCTGCGGCTTATACTCAGGTGCGGCTTATAGTCCGAAAATTACGGTAGGTAGAAATATTTATTTAATTAAGAAACTTGCACCTTCTGATGCATGTCGAGGATTTCTTTTGTTTGAGATTGTTCCAGTCCTTATCTTTCTGCATTGTTTTAGCTGTCACTGAGACTGCAGCACTGTGGATAAAAAGGAGCAACCAAGCTCGACCCAGCATTTTTGATGCTGAAGGCAGTGTTTATTCATATTAAACACATCTTGCCAAATGGAAACTGCAATCTACAAAGGATCCTTTTTGTGTTCAGTTTGTATATTAACAACCATTTAGTTACAGTATGCTCTGGTATGGGTCTTCAAAAACAGTTGTACAGCATATGTTGCATAACTTGATGCTGTCACAGATAAGCTCTCAAAACGTAAAGGATCAGCTTGGCTTAATGTCTCCTTTTTGAGAACAAAAACTTTCATCTGTATGGCTCTGAGCTCTTCTAAGAAATACACAACGCTTTTAAGACTTTACGGTGAAGTGTGTTATGTAAAGCAGGGAGGAGCAGGAAAAAGTTAGAGGCGTTCAGCAATTACTTTGAGTGTAAATAAAGATTAGCTTCACAAGAACACAGCAATATGTATTTCTTAAAGCTTTCTTTACTTTACTGCTATCAGTCATCGCCAGTCACCTCAGGTAAAAGGGAATGTACTTGTGTTTATAGGTAGGCATTATCTCCCTGTCATTTACCCACAGGGCCGTTCAGTGCTGTATACTTACCTCTGAGGTCATTCTCCTGACTGTGGGCTGATTTATTATCTGACAGAGTTTGGAGTGCTGGGCTTTTACTTCCACCTTAATAGACCGAGGGCGTTTCCACCCTGTGATTCGGGTTGGCTAGAACATTTTACAAGATAAGATAAGATAAGATTAGATAGGACTTAATTTATCCAGAAGGAAATTGTTGTGCCAGATTTACAAAGATACAATAAACACAGCAGCATAATAATAACACTGTACACTAACAGCGCAGTAAAAGAGCAATTAAATAACTGCAAATAGACGGTCAAATAATTAATATAAAAAAACTACAGTGAGTGAGTATTGAATAGTGCAACAAAAAAGTAGTGGCAGATACGTAATTGCACTTTATTATTAAACACTATCATTAATATTGCACATGTCACATAGCAGTGTTTTTGTAACGTATGTCTTCTTCTTTGGTCCGTAGTACACCTTTCCACCAAGGTTCATGAAAATCAATCAAGCAGTTATTTCGCTGACAAACACACTTAGGGCTAAACATCCGCCAAGGCCAATGCTGCATTCAAGTACTCCTTGGATGGATTTACCGAGGATGGAGGTTTAAATATAATATATATGTTTGATTTGTGTGCATGGGACAGGATACTGTCAGTAAAAAACTAAACGGGAAGTTGTTATGAGTGAACTAAAAACCTGCAAATGCAATGTGTTGAGGTGAAATACGTTTGAAGACAGCTGGGTTCAACCCGTTTCCTGTGGCCTGGTTGTTGAGTGACAGATTTATTTCGCTTTATTTTATTATTTTCCTAGAAATACGACTGTTTACATCCTCCATAACAGGAAGTATCCCTGCAGCCACAAAAACATTGAGAGTGTGCAGGAAAGACACAGCTGGTGTGTGTGTGTGTGTGTGTGTGTGTGTGTGTGTGTGTGTGTGTGTGTGTGTGTGTGTGTGTGTGTGTGTGTGTGTGTGTGTGTGATCGCAGGCCGCAAACAACAGGTGAAGCTGCTAAGTTTCCATGGGTACCACAACTTCCTGTAAGTCACACAACAAGAAAAGAACATGCCTACATTCGTACAGAAAGAGAGCAAGGGCTTTAGGTTATTCTGCAGAAAGAAAGAGGGGCAGAAAGAAAGGGGGAGACAGATTGTGTTCGAGGTGAGAAAGCGGGATCAGTGGACAAAGGAAAAGTGAAAGAAAGGGAAAGTGTGAGAGAGATGAAAGAGAGTCGTGGAGAACGAATAGAGACCCGCAGTCTTCTTTTACAGTCAGAGAAAAAAGGGAAAGCAGTGGAAGAGAGGGAGAAAAGCTGCCTGAGGAATTCCATTCAGCCATTTTTAAGCAGCCGTGGGAATTTCTTGGAAAATCCTTGTCTGGAGGCAGCACTGGGAGAGGGAACAGCGGAGCAGGAATGCTTTGAGGGTCATTTCACACACAGATCATGGAAAAACCATTTCTACCTCTTAGCATTCTATTGATGTTATATTTATATAAGGTGTTTAACTATGTTGCATGTACTTAATACCCGGTAGCCTATGTCAAGTGTCTTTAAGTCATTTGAAATGCATTCTTTCAAAATAAAGGTATTTTTATTATTTGTATTCAAGTTTATATTTATAGAGAGAAACTTCCTTACGAGGGAACACAGGGATTTTAGCTTTTGCAGACTAAACACTACAGGAGAGGGAAAACCCAAGAAGCAGAATAGGGTTGCTTTAATGATGGAGAGAATACTTTTCCCTCTTCCTTCTGCAATAATATTAAATGTTACCGTGCATCTATCAGCATTTCCTTCTCACACTTAGGACGGTTGCACGTTATCCTATCCAACCCCACGAAAATACATATTTTTAAGTGTTTTTTGTTGTCAAATGTCGCCCAGTGGGACGATACAGACGAACAGTTTCTCACTTTAAGGGGTCACTTCATTATCTGACAGAAGAGATATACGTTTCAGCTGCTGAAGACCTCCAGTACAGCTCAACTCACTTCTTTACACCTCGAGGTGTTGCATTACTGCAGGGAGATTCAAAATATTAGGAATGGCTCAAAGTTCCCCCGAACAGCCCCCAGCCCAGCGATGGCCCCTGACACCCTTCACACGGGGTTTGATTTAAAGAGAGAGGGTCTCAGGGTGAGAGGAGGTATTTCAAATCTGAGACACACAGCGTGAAAACCAAAACTTCAAACTGGACAAGAGACTGGCTCCACGTTCAGCTGTCAGTGAACACAACACAAAGAGAGACGAAGTAGACAGGAAGTGGTTCTGATTTGAGATCAGTGAGTTTGTGATATAAAGGTGCAGTTTCCTCATCAGGAAATGAGAAAGAATAACTTTCTGTTTCAACACCAGATTATGAGACTGACAAATGTTTAACTGTTTTAGGAGTTTGGAAAAGATGCATTCATAAAAAGGAGGCAATGTTTCTGGAAAACTCTGAAAGATGTCCCTGAATGCACCATGACACTGAGCTGATGCTTTTAACCTTAGATTATTATTAGTTTATCCATAGATGTTCTTTGTTCAAAATACAAACTCAAGTTTTGAATGACACAAAAAAAAAATGCCTTGAATCTGAAAGATTTTATGTAAAAAAAATTGAAAAACAGACAAATATATTTAATAAAAAGATGAAAATGTAAAAAGAAATAATACATATTTAAACATAAACTAAATAAACAGATTTTAGAGTTTGATTAAACCTGATCGCAAGGCAGTGATATACAGTGTAGAGGCATAAGACAGAATGTGATAATACATACTGAACAATGAAAGAGGGATCTCACTGATTGAAGGCTAATCTAAAAATAAATATATGTTTTAAGGCTGTCGCTTAAAAGTGAGTTGATGATGCCCTTCCTCTTCCTCAACAAATCCCATTAACCCCCCATACAGTACCATTACACCATGTGTGGAAAAACAGCAAAAGCAGCAGTCTTAGAAAAACAAACACACACACACACACACACACACACACACACACACACACACACACACACACACACACACACACACACACACACACACACACACACACACACACACACACACACACACTGTGTCAACACTGGTCCTGCAGATGAATGAGACTTCCCCTGTGTGTTGTTCCAGTGTTTGGTCTGACGGAGACACACAGGATGAATGGATGTGTGTGAGAAAAAAAAAATCAGCTGCAGAGTTATTCGGACATCCGGGAGTTTACATTTCTTATTCGTCTTGTTGGGACAGAAATAATAAAAGCGAACGTATAAATTAACTCAGTTTGAAGTTCAATCTTTAATCAAAACTGCAGCTACTTTGCATACATTTGTACATATTTTATATTGTGTATTCTATTGATACATATATTTTTTATTGTTGACATATATATATTCACAGTGTTTTTTTCATATTCTAATTATTTGTATTTTATTATATTTTTAACACATGTGTAAAGCCTTTTAACCCGCTGCTGTGTTAATATAAAAATCCCAATTTGTGCTGGATTAAATAAATGTAATTTAACCTAATAATAGATATGGGCCATGATAGTGGAGGAATATCTGCACACACACTGCAGTGTCAGACAGACAGGGGTCAAAGGTCAACAGAGAGTTAAAGATCTGCTCACACCAGCACGACACACACACACACACACACACACACACACACACACACACACACACACACACACACACACACACACACACACACAGTGTCTTTGTGTGGGAGTGAATGGGAGAACTGGATTTAGACTGGAAACACTGCAGCTGAAGATGAACCCTTTTCTTTCTTTCTTTCATTCCTTTTTCGTTTAAATGTACTTCTTACAAGCAAACCTTCGTGTTCCAGCAGTCAAATCACTTTTAAGTAATACCTATGTAATATATTCAGTAGACGTGTGTAGTTTGAGATGAATGTGTGATTTAAATGAAGTTTCCTCTGGTCTCCTGTGATGGCATCGTATCCCATTTTAGCCTGCGTTCAGAAGCTGACATAAATGGACTATTTATCCAGTTTTAAAACACATTTCTACCGTATACTTTTAACATCTTGGTGCTTTTAAACTCTATATTTAACTGGATAAGGGATTTTAGTCCTGGGACGTCTAGATTTGAAGTTAGCAGAGAAACAAGCTGAGCTAACGTTAGCCTTTAGCTCGTAGCCGCTCGGCCAAATTGTGATTTTTAACTTGAAACTGCTTAATTCCGTGTTTTTACAGGTTTGATTTAGAAGGTCCTTTTATTTTGGAGAGAAAGGAACTTTTGAGTAGAATTTGTCCTCCAGTAAAATCTTCCTACTTGTCAGGGTATTAACTTAGAGGAGAAACAAGATGAGCTAACGTTAGCAGCAGTCAAACAGCATCAGAAAAAAACCATCAAAAAAACAGACTTCATTTCTGATACACTAAAAGAAAACATATTATAAAAAAGTAGTTGACCTGAAGCTGACAAACCTACAAAATAAAACCGAGGAAATGTATTGATTTTACTGAGCTATCTTCCAAATGTGTCTCAAATTCATCTTTAGCACTCTTGGTAAAGTCTTCCTCTCTCCCAGCTTTCTCCTAAATCTGTCAATGTCTGACTGTCTTTGTTTTTAAATCTCATTACCTTCTGATCCTCAATGACCTGCGGTGACCTTTTGAGAGGAGGTCATGAACTACTGAGTATGTGTGTGTTTTTGTTTGATTGTGTGTGTGTGTGTGTGTGTGTGTGTGTGTGTGTGTGTTTATGTGTGTGTTGGGTGTTATCACAAAGGTTTGAAAGTGGAGCAGCGCTAATGATGAGGCTCATAAACGTGAACACAGCAATGACAACAGGACTTCCACAACTTATGTGAGAAATGATGGAAACAAAGGAGGAGGTAACATAACAACAAAAATATTGATGAGATGTCTTCTCGTTTGATCTTAACTTGAACTCAGCCTTTTTATCATTTGTCGATTATTATTTTATATGTATTTTGTTTATTTAGCATTTTTTTGTCAATTCTCTGTTACATGATGTTTAATATGCATTTTTTTTTATAATAATAGAACAATGTGTACTTGTGTTATTTCTAACCCTTGAAAGATTATGATTTGATGAGTAAATGTGAATAATCTTGAAACTATCCAATGACTCAGTTTGTTATGAGCGTTTACCTTTGAATAGAAACACTAAGAGGGTGGATCCGTTTTTGCCAGCCTTCCCATAAGTGAATCTTTATCTTTTGATAACACTGGCAGGAGAAGAGGAAGACGCCTGTTAGTCACTCTGATATTGAATTACATGAGCTGAAACTCTAATATTGAGATAACAGTTTGAACACAATGTGTACTTGTGTTACTTCTAACCCTTGAATAGGCGCGTTCACACCGGGGTACTTTCCCCCATACTCTTCCCGTTTAGTTCCGTTAGTACACCTTATTTTGCGTTCACACCAACTAGTGCTTAGTGACTGGAACTTTTACCCCCATTTGTAGTGCCTGAGAGGTGCTCTCCTGGGGGGGAAAAGTGCCCCAGTTCTGATTGGCTGGGCGAATTGCAAACCACGCCCCGTAAAACTCTGAAATGTTTTGTGAAGCCGCCATTGTATTTTCTGGCATTAGCATTATTAGCATTAGCATTAGCACCGCGCACCAACGGAGAGAGAATAACTTATGGCAACACAAAATAAACCATGGGAGCGGTTGAGATGAGGAGGCGTCGGCGTTCTGGCGATTTACTCGGAAGGCTTCAGTAAAAGCTGCTGGGAGTCCCAGCAGCTTTTACTGAAGCCAGTCCCCAACTCCGGGGACTTCCGGTGGCAGTATACGCCGTGAAGTGGTTTGCGGCCTGCCAATAAACCCAAAGCAGAAGAAGAAGAAATGACGTCATCTGTACTTAGTTCCATGGGGGCACTAAGTACAGCAAAGTACTTGGGGTCAAAGCGGCTATAGATGATCATCTGATGAGTAAATGTGAATAATCTTGCAACTATGCAATGACTCAGTTTGTTATAAGCTCATTTTACTGTTTGAATAAAAGAATG
>NW_027640323.1:0-45000 GCF_949606895.1 Notothenia rossii | reverse complement strand
CCTGCCGGTGAGCGTGGAAGCGTGGTCTGCCACAAGGGGACGGCAGGAGCAGGGCTGTCCAAATCAGCTTGTAGATGGTATTTTAAACTTGATGCGCTCTGAAACTACGGGGCGGCCGAGGACAAAAAATACACATGCGTTAATCGCGTTAAAATAATTACTGGCGTTATTTTTTTGTTTTGTGTTAACTCGTTATTAACCCTAGTTAGCATCTGTAGCTCTGCCATCTGTTAGCATCTGTAGCTCTGCTTCGTTTCTAAGCGTCTGTAGCTCTGCTGTGTTTATTAGCTCTGATATGTCTATCATATCGATATATGTCTATGATATATCTGATATGAAAGGTTCTGTATTTCTGCCGCATCTGTTAGCGTCTGTAGCTCTGTCGGGTCTGTTGACGTCTGTTGTTCTTCCGAGTCTGTTAGCGCCATCTATAATAATAATTATAACCCAAAACACAAAAAGTATAATAAAAGTTCTGCTTGTCAATCCACTTTAACATTTTTTGAGCTAAACGTTTATGTTTAATGACCTCTGACCTCTGCAGCTTGTTTGAATTGAGGCGATTGATATCCACAATGAATGGGCAGGAACTAAACTTGTGTGCTGCTCTGATGAAGACAGATGAAAGAGGTTACACCATAGTTTAAACAGTCACAATTTCCCTGAAGTAGGCCAAAGGTCAAGTTGAAACTGTGCAAGTAAACTCTCTCTTTTTGTAATTTTGCCAAAGGGCACACTGAGGCAGAGTGAGTGTAAAAGTGTGTAAACATGTGTGTGTAGCCCAAACACACGGCAGAGTAAACGGCCAGATTTGTATCATGTAAATCATTTCAACAATACATTGTCACTGTCCGCCTGTCAGCTATTAGCACAGGAAGCTAACTGATGTGTGTGAGTGTGTTTGTTTTACAGAGGCCATGTATGTAAATACATCCGCTCTGTGGAAATGGCCTGTTAAATGGGTGGTTACACACACACACACACACACACACACACACACACACACACACACACACACACACACACACACACACACACACACACACACACACACACACACACACACACACACACACACACACACACACACACACACACACACACGCACACACACACAAACATAATGCACAATCTTTCTCTCAACTTAACTAAGTATTTTGGGTCCTAAAACACATTTTCGGTAAAGAAAGTGGAAATTGGTACATGTTCATGTCAAGTGAAAGATTTTGGTTAAAATTAAATTTGGGAATTACAAAGTTATGTGACAAAAAAAAATCTCTAATACACAATCTTTCCCTAAACCAAACCAAGTTGTGATTAGGTCTAGGATCATAATGTAGTTTGGGTTAATATTACAAAGTTACTGTATGTGTACAAAAACCACTGTGTTAACCAAGTTTTTCCTGGGCAAATGGATGGAAGAGGACTTTGGAAATGCTGGTTGGTTTCCATGGATTTTTGTTGGTCTATACTGCCAGGTACAAAATAACGTGGATTATCCAATTACAGTGCATTACTTTGTGTAAGTTTAACTACAAATAGTGAATTAGAACTGGTGGGTCAATGATTCTGCTGCCAACAGAAAGGTCACACGTGCAACCTTTGTGTTTGACGCGTGTGTGTGTGTGTGTGTGTGTGTGTGTGTGTGTGTGTGTGTGTGTGTGTGTGTGTGTGTGTGTGTGTGTGTGTGTGTGTGTGTGTGTGTGTGTGTGTGTGTGTGTGTGTGTGTGTGTGTGTGTGTGTGTGTGTGTGTGTGTGTGTGTGTGTGTGTTTACAGGTAAATCCATGACCGTGGTCTGAGTTTTTCCAGGAAACAGCAGCAGATCATGTGTTTTCTACGCAGGTAAACAGTGGCAGCTGATCTCCCAGTCTTTGCTTTGGGTTTGTTTGTTTTGCACATCAAGGAGCCGAAGCATGTTCTGACCGCAGTGGACGTCACTATCGGCGCTTCTGTCTGGTTTTCCTGCTGATGAATACATTTCGTGCTTCTACACCGTGTATAAGTCCATCACAGTAGAATCACTATTACTCAGCAATGATTTTATTATAGGCTAATAATACTTCAACACTATTTGTAATAAAAAACATAACTTCTGCTGCCTTTAGGCCGAGCATCCACACTGCTCCATTAAATCACAATGTAGGTTTTTGAAGATCTTCTGTTTGAGCACTAAATTGGCCATCCTTTTTAAATCCTAAAACATATTATCATTGAAACAGCAATAAGACAGTACCCTACATTATTCTTTTGTAAGGAACCATTTATATTGATGGATGTAGTACCATGTATTTTGTCTTTGTGTATTGTACCACGTAACTTGGAAGGTTTTATCTTTTGCTACCTGCCAAGGGACCTTGAATGGACATGAACAGTTTTTCTAATGCCTGCATTTTAAATTCTGTATCTAATACTGATGTTAAAGGGGGTTTCCCCTTTCCTGAAGTGTGTTATAAAGGTTGTTGTGCTTGTAAATGCTATGCAAAGGCTAACATCTCTGTGAGTTATGCGTTAAAGCATGGAGACATGTCACAGTGGAGACACTATGACATGTCATAGTGTCTCCACTGTGAGACACTATGACATGTCATTCTGATATTTACAGAAAATGGCCCCTTTAAACATTTTGCGTTGTCCCTATAAAATAAACCAAATACATAAATACAAATATATTCCTTTCTATATCAAGTTATGTGCTTTTATCAGTAGGCTATTTGTGGAAGTCATTTCTGAAAAAAGCCCCACACACACCGGTTATAGATTTTACAGGAGATTTGAAGAGGTTTATCTTAGTGTCAGGAACACTACAGCGAGCATTTAAAGTACTTTAGATTACGTCAGAGCCTCCAGCAAAAACCTCTCCACCTCTCAGACCTTTTTTGGGTCCTTCATGAAGTCCTTTCTGAGATCACATGGACGCTTGTCTGTCCTCTGACCTTTCGACCTCCTAGCCACAGACTGCCGGTAATGCCATCGAGGAACTGAATCTTGTAGTTTTCCTAAACTGACACACACAAAAACACACAAACACAACTCAAAGACTGTCCTGTTACAGCCTGTTGAACAACCGCCCACTGGAGCATATGCCTGAGTGAGTGTGTGTGTGTGTGTGTGTGTGTCCTCTGGCAGTGGGCCCGTACAAACAGAAACCCCTAAGTGTGAGGAGTTGGCATAGCAGATGCCCACACAGTTTTACTACGCAAGCGCCTCTTTCTCTCTGTAAATATAATAATAATCCAGGGAATTACATATAATAGACGTATTGTTTCAAATCATATAAAGCACAAAATCCAGACTGACGTTATGAGTGGAAACTGATTGTGAGGCCGATCTGAATGAAAAAATAAGCTATTTCTTTGTGGATAATATACATACATGTTCTCTTATTGGCTCCTATGTTGTCTTAACATACTGTATGTGTGGGTTTGTGTGTATGCTGGGCTGTACATCTGTTCATTGTGAGACAGTTAGAGCAAACAAAAACCTATACAACACACAGGAAGGGGAAAACTCCCCAAAAAGCAGAACAGGGCCCCTTTAAGTCATGTGTGTTTTGTTGTCACTGAAATTATTTGAAAACGAGTTGAAAGCATCCCGGATAAAACATCCATCCATCCATCTTCTCCCGCTTATCCGTGGTCGGGTCGCGGAGGTAGCAGTTCCAGCAGAGAGCCCCAAACTTTCTTTTCCCTGGCCACATCAACCAGCTCTGACTGGGGGATCCCAAGGCCGGATAAAACAATTGAAGAATATCTGGTGCTAGTAAATGGCATTTTGAAGAACTGAAACTACAAAACAAGTTAACGTTTTTAGAGAAAACCATTTATATCGTCATTAAAACAACCAGATCAACCAGAACCTGACTCATCTGTTTGGCTCATCCAATTCGCCCAAAGGCACGTTCGTATTCACGTCATCGTAATTAAGATAAAAGATCAAATAACTTCCCACGTTGTAACCTCCAGGCTTGTAAAGTACGTCCTCAGATGTTGATGGTTTTGTTACACAGTGTACTTTCTCAGGTTCATTGGAACATCGACTTGTTGATCGTGATTTCTTTTCTCACACTCGTCTCTAGATATCCTCACCCACCCTTCATTGGTGGTTTGTCTTTTACATGATGGAACCAGACTAAGGCTGCAGTCAGAAACTCTTTATTTTTCCTACAGTAAGTAAAATAAGTTTGAAAGTGGCAGCCTTATAAAGAAATGTTCTGAAGCAGGGGTGTCCAAACTAGGGACCGGGGGCCAACTGCGGCCCGTTGTCCATTTTTAGATGGCCCTCAGCAAAAATAAAGTATGCTTTTCCTATATTGTACTTCATTAATATATATCTAAACATATATTAACCAGTAGTATTCGTCTCCTTATAAGGCCACTCTTCAAATACATTAAGTCAATTCAAGTTGAAACAATGTTCTAACAAATCTTAGTTGATAAAAAAAAGCCCAATAATTTATTTGCATAACCAGCTTGAAATACACACTTCATATTTCCCCTTATTAGAAGCAATTTGAGGCTCCTGTTTTAAGGAATGACCTGCCAACACAGTTTATAACTAAGGCCCCGTCCACACGGAGATGAAACCGATTTCCAACCAAAATCGATTCCAAAAAAGTTTTCGTCCACACGGAATCATCTCAAGAAACGTGTCCGTCCACACGAAAACGCTGGAGACGCTGTAGTACATGTGCCGGGCCTGTAAGTGGCGCTGTACTTCCGCCACAAAATACACCAGAAGCTATAAATAAGACCCCCGAGCATGGGCATAAGGCATAAACAAACAAACAAGTATCATGGTCAGTCACGTCTGGAGCACGAACGCAACCCTGTGATCCGCCATTGTTGTTGGCGAAACGCATCAGCAATGACGCGGGGGTGAGCAGGACAGGTGGGGAGAGGCGGGGCTATGGCGTCATCGATTCAGGAAATGATCGTATAGGACGTACACACGGAGCCGCAAGCGTGTCGGCTACAGACTTACACACTTTGGGAGCCGGTTTCAAAGTTTATCGGTTTCGGGCTTCGAAACCACGGCTCCGTTTTGGGTTCGTGTGGACGCCCTATGTGATCATTTCCTGAATCGATGACGCCATAGTCCCGCCTCTCCCCACCTTTAATTTGAACTTTAACGGATACAACTGAAATCGTCTCCGTGTGGGCGGGGCCTAAATAAAGTAAACCCTAAGGAGAGCTGTGATGTAGGCTGTAAAGCATATTCAAGTATCAAGCATAATAATAAGCATGATTGATTTTTCTAACTTCTAACTTAACTTATGAGGCAACATACCTCACCTTTAGCTAGTGGCCCAGACATTCGTATGTTTTTCTGTATGCAGCCCTCACATCCGCCATCACCTTTTAAATGGTCTTTGTAGATCAATTAAGAAACGGTTTGGATTCTGTGTTGGACGGGAAACAGTCATTCAAATGTCCAGCATTGACTATGTCCCTGAACTAATAATAAAGCACATCAACATTCGTAGCATAGTTTTGGTAAAGTGGGGTTCTCTTTCTTTCCAAAGTCTTTCCCAGACGTCAAGAAGTTTTCCAACAAGGTCTGGAAATTCTCTCTTTAGTCTATAACCCAAATTAGGACGTAGATCTCTTGTATGAAGAATACATCTGCTTTTATAGATGATAGGAAAACCGCTCGTTCAAATTAAAATAATAAAATAAGTATTTAAAAGTAAACTTCAACTTCTCTACCAAACACTTTCTATCAGTAAAATTAGAGGCTTCACCCCCAAACACACACACACACACACGCACGCACGCACGCACGCACACACACACACGCGCACACACACACACGCGCACACACACACACACACACAAACACACACACACACACACACACACACACACACACACAAACTCCCTGGAAAGTTATTAGCGGTCCCAGGCCTCAGTAGTGAGGACACACAGATGTGTGTGGTATGTATTCCTAGATAGAGTGTGTGGAGTTATCTAACGTCTCCTGGCTTTGTGTCAGGACACTGCGTTACTGTCTGAACCAAAGGCAGCTGGCCTGAAGCCACAACTGCTCCACAGTTTGCACATTTGGTCGAGTGGAAGTCAAAGTATCGGGTTTCATTTCATTGTAGCAGCGATGCTTCGTGCATGGGGAAGTTTCTGCTTCACCACTTTGGTGGTTAAGACACAAAATATTAAAACAAATATTGGAAAAATTACAATTATTGTCCCGAGAAGTTTGAACCCTAATTACTTGAATGACTCATTGACTTATTCTGTGATAGGAGCCAGTCAGTTTGTTCAATAACTTGGTTTATATAATTATTATTATTATATAAACTGTATCTCATTTTCATTTTATATTTCATGTTATCTTTAATTGTATTAATCTTTAATCTTGTGTGAATCTGTGTTGTCCTGTTTTTCAATCTCACCCTGTTGCTGTTCAAACTACTCTATTTTCCCACAGGGATTAATAAAGGTCCATCTTATCTTATCTTATTTTATCATCACAAAAATGTGACACAATTCAATCAGTAGAGAATTGTTTTTGATGCAACAATATACAGTATATGCATTGCCAGAAATACACAGACGAATGTAATGGTGTTTGGTGATTAGACCCCGTTGTGCGGGGAAATGATCCGGGAGGGGCCGATAAAACCCCCCTGGGGTCTAGACACTGGTGGAGGTGAAGGCATGAAGGGATTGATGGAAGTCTGAAGAGGAAGGGTTTACGTTAAAGTTAGGAAAAGATCTTTAATGGTGTAAAATATATTGTTTCCTATTTTCATTGGATTGTGTTTTGTGTTGAATGAATCTCATGATGTTAACTTTTACATCCTGGAAACCGTTAACAGCGGGAATTTGCGACTGTTTGAAATCAATATCCTTTCATTTTGACCCCCTGACTTTTATTCAGTTATATGAAAGGTTTAAGCTGTTCAATAATTTGGTTTATGACCTTGAAGATGCTCCCGTTAAACACACAGCTGATTTGTAAATATAGTACAGATCTGTGTCATTAGTCCAATGAATGCAGATATTGGACAACTCTCCAAAACCCCAATGTCCACCACAATATGTCCACTGCTTTTTAAAACATGAATAGAAATGATGCTATCCGTTATGACCTCAGCAACTAAAGTGTGTTTAAGCTAGGGTTAGGGTTAGATCATTCATTGATACGCTGTTTTTCTACCCCATGTGGATGTTCATCTCATGATGTTAACTTTTACATCGTGGAAACTTTTCCCAGCGGGGATTTGTAACAGTTTGACATCAATATCCTGATGATAAATATCCACATTTCTGCTGCACCTGAACTCACCACTTGGTCTCTGTTTACACCTTTGAGGGTCATGTCCTTACAGAAGTGCCTTTGAACTTGGAAGAGAATTTGCATGCAGTGTATATCTTTCCATCAATCCTATCAATCAAGGAAGAATATTTCAAAAATAATACTAAACTTTTGTGTCAATTGTTTATTTCTACTCTTTTATTTCTACTTATTTGCAATGCCTTGTTTTGCTTTTTGTTCTGCTGCAATGCAAACATTTCCCAATTTGGGATCAATAAAGTACCTCTTATCTTATCTTGAACTTCAAATGGCTGGTTATTCCCATACAGTCTATGGTTATTCCTTAGTTTCTTATGAGGGGTTACCTCTAATATTATATGTCCATTTAAAGCAGGGGTGTCAAACTCAAGGCCCGGGGGCCAAATCCGGCCCGCAACTTCATTTCATGTGGTCCCGCAAGAGAATGCAAAGAATATAATACGTTTATTATACGGTTACATGCCGCTTTACAGAAGCAGGTTGCCCATAAACTACATGTCCCACAATGCATCTCATTATGTGACATGCGCACTGAAGAGACTTCAAGACTTCTGCTTTCAGACGTAGTCAGGTATGAAGTTATTACCCTATCTGATAATAATCCAATGCAGAGGCAATAATATAATATAATATCATTATTTTATATATATTATTTATTTATATATGTATATTTATATAGTTACAACCGCCCCTTTGAGTGCAACCATAATGCTAATGTGGCCGGCGATGAAATTGACTTTGACACCCCTGATTTAAAGGGTTAGGGTTTGGGTTACATATTTAAACACCTCAATAAGTTTCGATAAAGACGTGTGTGTGTGTGTGTGTTTGTGTGTGTGTGTGTGTGTGTGTGTGTGTGTGTGTGTGTGTGTGTGTGTGTGTGTGTGTGTGTGTGTGTGTATATGATCAAGAAAAAATCTAAGCCATCCGACACACTTTTCTGATAATTAGGGTCAAATACCTTTCATTATTGTACAAATTGAGTGAAGTCACATGCCCCTTAAAAAAAGGTCTGATCACCAACAAAACAAACATTTGGTTTTCAGGGACAAAGTAAGGATTACAAAATGTTTTAGGTTTCCTAGTAATAAGAACCCACACAATAAGATACAAATAAGAAGTACTTTATTGATCCCAATTTGGGAAATGTTTGCGTTGCAGCATCATAGAGGACAAGGCATACAATGTTTTACAAGTTGTAAAATGTACTCAACGGTCATAGTGTTTCTGTGAAGTGAGAGACATTGAAATGAGTAACAGCTTCCAAGTTAACAGGGTAGCTGGTAAGGAAATACATAAATAACTTGCTGGTAAAAACTTGCTTGCTTTATTATAAAATATAAAGGTTGAATGAGTTTTTGTCTCTTCTCCGTTTGAGTTTGAGTGCATCATGAGGTCGTGAAACTCGTCACCCGACACCCACTTCATCCTGTGAGAGAAACCTTCCTGTCCATACTTCAGATGTCTGGTAATCTCAACTCAGCTGCTCGGCCCGAGGTGTTTTCTGAAAAGGTCAGCGATCAAAGTGAAGAACAAATGGACCTGAGCGTGACATTTTCCACTGAGATGATGTTTGCGCCTCCAGATGTTTTTTTTTTGTTCTTCCATCAAAAGTTTCCAGTTATTGTACAGTTAATGATGGACGTCCTGTAAAACCCTCCTGCGATAACAAACTCACTTCGATGACAGAGGTATTTGCATAAGATTTGCATAAACTTTCCCTTCAGGGTGTGACCCAGCAGGAGAAAGAACACTCTGGAAACTAAAGGAGATCCTGAGACAATAACAACATGGAGCAAGACTCCCTGGAAAGACTCAGGGGGAAGGCTTTAAGAAAACTATGAGCGTTTACTCAGAACCACAAAGCCTTTATTAGTCCCACAGAGGGCCAAACACAGCTTCATGTTACGTAGAAACATGCAGAAAAAAGTATTAAAGTAAAAAAATAATTATAATAGAATAAAAATAGAATAAAATAAAAAGTTACACAAAATATCTTTCTAAAAATCCTCATGCATTATCGAGAAGACTGTAAACATTTTTTAGGAAATGCTTTTTAATTCCCCCCTTTCTTAATCGTTCAGGTATTGCCATAACATCAACCTAGAATTCACAACAGCTTGCAACACATTTTTGAGATTTATCCTGTACCCCCACCAATGTACAGCAGGTTCCATTGGTTCATTTGAGCCCTGTTCATTCTTCAAGGGCACTCATAACCTTCCCCCAAAAAATCATTCCCTCTGGACCCAATGGTTCCTTGGGGACAAAAGGAACAATGAGGGTGAGGTACCAATCCGATTCTGTCTACTTATTGTTATTAGATATGCTCTATGAGAACAAATTCCAGATACTGATGGTTTGGGTTTTGCAACACAAAATGCATCCCGATCCAATTCTTGTCCCAAATTGGATATTTTGGTACTTTTATTTTGTGTCATAAAATTGATATACTACTGGGAAATACAGTATATTGTTATTCTTTAAACACCAGGACATACAATGTACAGTGTTTTCTGTAGTGACGATTCTGTTTATGTTACCATCTTTCTCTTCCTATGCTGCAGCACCTCTTTTCACCCTCTGTCTGAAACCAGAGCCCAGTCTGCTCTGATTAGCTGGCCGGCTCTGTTGTGATTGGTCAACCTCTTAAGGTAGGGACACACCAAGCTGAAACCAAAGAACTCACACAGACGGACCCCTCACGTCTCCTGCGTCTTGGCCAACAGTCGCACTGGAACACAGCGCAAAGACTTCAGCCGACGGCCAAGAAGCACGTACGAACTGCGCATGCGTGAGTGGCAATACCTCTCCTTACCAGCAGGCGGCGGTAGTGTGTAGTCGTCATTCAAAAGAGGCAACAACCGGAAGACAGACTGCGTGATAACCGAGAGAAGAAGAACAGACTGGTGATACAAACAAACAACGAATAGCGTGTTCCATGTTCCCTCTACAGCGAGAAGCTCACGGGGCTTTCCTGAACCTGTGTCGAGAGCTGGAGTTAAATGAAATCATAGATTTGCCTTCTTAATGGTTTGTTTGGGTCCCTCACTTCCGTTTCGCTTCTCATGCACTGATTCGCTAGCTGAACAGCCAATCAGAGTGATTTCTTTGACCGACACCTTTTGGTCGACATGTCGAATCGGTAGGCAATCGGCCAATTGGTGTCGGCACGGCCGAAAAGACACAACGGTGCGGAACACACCAATCTGAGTAGGGCGACAGGACGCTCATTGTCGGCCTGACATCCATCGACGGCCAATATCGGCTTGGGGTGTCCCGGGCTTTAGAGATGTCCCGCCTCTTATCATGTACAAGATGTCATTACGTAGAGATGTCATTATGTTCCTAAACAAAGGAGTGCAATGGAGGCGTTTCTGTGGGGGGATTTTTAGCCTTTGCAGACCATTTACAGTACATGCACTAAAACCTTTAGAACACACCACAGGGAAATGGAAACCCACAGGAAGCAGAATAGGGACTCTTTAAACCCTTACAACACTACAAAGCTCTGTAAAGCCAAAGAAAGCTGCAGTTTATTCTCTGTAGATTCATGAATAGTGACTCCATTGTCTTTTGATAAACCCTCATTCAGTGTTCGATTCAGATTTAACGGTTAACAGTTCTCAGAGTTTCATCAGGGTGTTGCACTGACTCTCAACCTCTGACGTTCAGTAATTCTCACGTTGATCATTACTCAAACTCCTCAGCGACGTCTCAACACGTTCAGTCTCTGCCAGAAACACAGCCATTAGAATTCCTGAGAATTACCCAAGACGATGGTATTCAAATTCCCCGTTGCCGCGGGATCAATATTTGAATAGTATTTGCATGTGAGAGTATTTGAGCCATGAGGTAACGGAGACGTTAGAGACAGAGAGGGCAAAAGTACACATCCTTTACTCGAGTAGAAGTACAGATAATCGTGTTTAAAAATACTCTGGTGAAAGTAGAAGTACTGACTAAACTTCTTTACTCAAGTAAAAGTAAAGAGACTTTGAAATGTACTTCAGTAAAAAGTACCCATAACTAGCAGCTGTTTTAAAGAGTACCTGACCTCCCTTTATATTAATAGAACAATAATGTCATTGTTAGCAAATGAATGTTTCCATGCTGAACAACGGCAACATGACAACGTTTCCATTGGTCCCTCTTCTTTAGAGAAGACCAGGAAATGATGGATACACGGATCGTGTTCAAATCAATAGGCACGCAATGACTCTAAATAATAATGATCACGCCACCAAACACACATTCAGACTAAAGGAACCAGCCTGTTTGGAAAATGAGAGAAGTAGAAAGTACAGGTATTTGAGTTCAACATGTAAGAAGTAGAAAGTACAGGTATTTGTGTTCAACATGTAAGAAGTAGAAAGTACAGGTATTTGAGTTCAACATGTAAGAAGTAGAAAGTACAGGTATTTGAGTTCAACATGTTAGAAGTAGAAAGTACAGGTATTTGAGTTCAACATGTAAGAAGTAGAAAGTACAGGTATTTGAGTTCAACATGTAAGAAGTAGAAAGTTCAGGTATTTGTGTTCAAAATGTAAGAAGTAGAAAGTTCAGGTATTTGAGTTCAACATGTAAGAAGTAGAAAGTACAGGTATTTGGGTTCAACATGTAAGAAGTAGAAAGTACAGGTATTTGGGTTCAACATGTAAGAAGTCAAAGTAAAAACTCGTCAGGAAAATAAGTAGTGGAGTAAAGTACAGATATACCAGAAAAATGTACTTAAGTACAGTAATGAAGTATTTGTACTCCACCACTTCCCCGCTCTGTATATATGATATGTTTTATAATGATTGATCATGAAAGTGTTCTCAAAGCTGGTAAAGGAGCAGCTAGTTTGAATGACTTTGTATACTGCAGGGTAGCTTGTGGATTTACTCCAGGTGGAACTAAAGTCTGATTTAACACTTGGTTATATTTCACATCATTCATCCACATCTGAGAAGTAACTAAAGGTATTAAATACATTTAGTGGAGGAAAAGTACACCATTTACCTCTGATTTGTAGTAGAGTAGAAGTACACAGTAGCACAAAATTGAAATACTCAAGTAAAGTACAAATCCACATGTATAGTTTTTACTTTTTGAATTTTTTTAATGCTATTTTATTTCTTTGAGATGTTTACATATTTGTACTTCCCACCTCTGTTTGCATGTGGGAGGAGGCGGCCATCATGGTTTTGTTCATGGCTTTTTCGTGTGTATCCGGTGAGGCAACGGAGACGTTAGAGAACATTCCTGTCGGGAAGCGCTTATCTGTGGGATCTGCTTTCTGCTGACAGGGGGGGGGGGGTTCTGTTTACACAGGCCTCTGTTCACTTAAACCAGTTCACAATCACTGTCATCACCGCAGCTCTGTGTACCTGCTGCTTTAATGTACAGCCAGTGGTGCAGAAGCACACTGACAGACCACAAGGAAGCAGCCAGTTAACACAGAGATGGAGCTTTAACAGCAGAAAGCTTTGGAAGTCTTAATCAATACTTTCTACAAACTGGCTTTCTCTTCAATAATGGTTATATTTGCAGTTTTTTTTTCCCATTTCTTATACTTTTTTCTGCAGTTATGTACCTTTGGGGTATAATGAATGTTTAACAGCAGAAACCTTTGAAAGTCTTACCAAATACCAAGCACAAACTGGCTTCCTTTTCATTAATGGTTACATTTCCTTGTGTTTCTTGGGTTTTTCCCCTTTCTTTTTTGCAGTTACTTAGCCTACCTTTCGGGTGTGTCAAATCTGTCCAAACTTGTCTTATATATCCAGGGGTCCTGTTCACGAAGAGTTTCTCCTGAGGCCGGTTCATGTTTACCATACTTTACGCTTGGAGTGTCGCCACGTATTTACATCATGCCAGCAGCGTGACAACCTACATTCCCCAAAATGGTTTTTTGTCCCGACTTGAAACGGAGAGCTGAGTGGGAGTTCTGTTTCAGGAGCAGAAAAAAGTAAAAATGTTTACATCACACTGACAGTTGTGAAGTTGAATTTATATGTCCAGACAGATGTATTAAATACCTGTATATAAATAGTAAATGGACTGAGTTTATATTGCGCTTTTCAAGTCTTCTAAGTACATTTGCTCAAGTACTGAACTCAAGAACAATTGTGAGGTACTTGAGAACTTTTCCTTTCATGCTTCCTTCCAATCCACGACAATTCAAAGGACATTCTGTCACGATTCTTGTGTTGTGTGTCGTTTTTAGTTTTGTGTGTCTGGTAGTGGGTGTTTTTCTGTTCTCCTTGTCATGTTTTCCTCTCTGTGTATTGTCTGGTCTTTCTCCCTGTGTCCTCCTGAGGACCCAGCCTCCTGAGGACCCAGCCTCGCAGAAATGAGACGGTCTACGGAGCATGTCCTTGTACGTCACCGGCAGTTACCCCTACATTTTGCCGCCCCCGTCACCTAGCAACCAGCTGCAGTCACAGGTGCCGGTAATAATTTCTGACACTAGGCAAAATATTTTCAAACTGTTTTCAAACTATTTTCAAACTGTTTTCAAAACTTTTTTCAAAACTGTTCAATATGGAGTCAGATCTAGCTGTACTTATTTTGGTGTTATGTTTAAATTATTTTCCCGAGGTCGCAACAAGCCCCCGTGAAGAGGGCTTCATTCTCCCCGCGTATCTGGATACATTGCGCAGTCTGCTCCTTGCTCCCTATCAAAACAAAATTGTTGCAGTAAGATTTGTATAACAAAAGCAGTTAAATAAATAAATTAGCTTTATAATGAATCCCAACAATATGAAAACCAAACAGGGTTTAGAAATATTTTCACTTCATATTATTTTATGTATGTAATATAAAGAAGACATCTCCAATTGCCCGTATATTTAAATACACAAATTAAATAGGTTTACTTTTCTTTCATGTCGTTTACTATTTGGGTGAGTACATTCAAAAACTAATCCAGCTGAAACCGTTGTAGCCGTTGATGGGACGTTACAAGCCATATATATATTTTTTAATTCATTCGTCACCCGTTGCATCCTGGGATATGGTACACCGCGGAGTGTACATCAGATGTATCCTCTAAATCTGGGGAAAGAAGGCTGCATTTGCGGGCCGCATTCGGAGGAGTCTTGTCTTTTTTTAAAATTGGGACAGCCTTCGTTTGGCGGAAGTGACGTATGCGGTCTCCGAATGCATCCTCAGGAGGATGCAGCCGCTGAATTGGGACACAGCTTGTGTCTCCTGTGCTCATCAGCGTCAGCCCCGCCCCTGATTGTTCCCACCTGTGTCTTGTTACCCTGTGTTTAAATTCCCCTGTCTCCCAGTGTTCAGTGACAGTTCATTTTTGTCTATTGCCATGGTTAGATCTTTGCTCTTGTCTTTTGCCTTGGTCAGGTCTATGCTCTTTGGTACTATAGAAAAGTAGTTCCTCACGACGTGAGGGATTTTCTTTTTGTTCTCATTCTTTGTCATCTCATCCTGATTAGTTAGGGACCATTTGTTGTTGATTGTGTTTTGGAAAAGTAAAGTATCTTACCAATACTTTACCTCTGTCTCCCGGGTCGTGCAATTGGGTCCTACCTCCTAAGTGTCTGAGTTCTTAACACATGTTTTACTTTACTGCATTAACGTTAAAGCTTAAAGTACTCGTACAAAAGTTTGTAGTATTAAATAAAACTTAGCTTACAAAAACATATAAGTGAAGATTTATTTAGCCTTTACATTTTTTTTAAATTATTTTGAGTTTTTTTCTGCAAGGATTACTTTTACCTTCTAAACGCATCGTACATATTGCTGATCATACTTAAATATGTTAACCTAAGCACCATCCTCAATACATTACTGCAATGGAGTACTTCGGGTAGTATAATGATATGATATGAATAATTATGGCCTTTTTTGTTTCTTGATTTATCAGGAATAGATTTATTTGTCTAACATTCATAAACCAATACTTTAAAAATCGGATTTAACTAAAACCAGCATTGTTTGAATTCAAATTATCTTACCCAGTGGTGTAGTCTACGTGATACGCTGGTATACGCCGTATACCCACTAGAAAATGCCAGTGATTTCCGTATGCCCTCTTAAAAATGAGCGATGATGCGTAACAACATCATTTTGTGACTTCACTTTCACGCTTTCGCCCCCTTCTGTGTTAATACTTTTGGACGTCTCGGGCTTCCGTCGCCTTTGGCCTGTTGCTAAGCAACAGCAACACACTTTGTTCGGCTCTGACAAACCCCACGTTTCTCTAACGTTAACAGAATTTGATCCTTCCATCATTCAAGTTCGCGGAGCGCTAAACAGGAAGCAAACATGAAACGAAAACAGACGACAATATTTTAATGTTTTCCGAAGTTTTCCCCTATTACCAGTACAGAAGAAGAGCCAGGTCAGGCGGCTGTCCTAAAGGTGACAGAGAACGAGTCCGGCGCTACCGCAAATTTACCCAGTAAGTGAAATTAGCATGGTTATGATTAACGTAACAGTAGCTAACTAGCTAACTTGCTAGCTAATTTGATCAACGTTAGTGTGGTGGATCAATGGAAGAGAAAGGGAGCGAGATAGTGTGTGTGTGTGTGTGTGTGTGTGTGTGTGTGTGTGTGTGTGTGTGTGTGTGTGTGTGTGTGTGTGTGTGTGTGTGTGTGTGTGTGTGTGTGTGTGTGTGTGTGTGTGTGTGTGTGTGTGTGTGTGTGTGTGTGTATGTGTGTGTGCAGTCATAAACAGAACACAATGTTTATATTATCTCCTTGTTTCGGACACAGATGAGAGCTCCTGGCCAGCATTGTGGACTGAAAGTTAGGCTATGGAATTTAAGAATAGGCATCCTTGGTTGGGGTGGAGGGACAGAAAGTTAGGTAAATGTCAGCACACATGCAAAGGAAAGCTGATCTAAACAACAGAAATTCAAAAAGTCAATGACTATGCAAATGAGAGTTAATTCATGGTCATGTTAAAAGTGCATTTAAAACATTTGCACCATTACATTACTATATGTTAGTTATCAGTAGTTGTCAAATAATTAGCTATTGAAAAAGTGGAACATTTTCCTCCTTTTATCTGCTTTTCATGCATTTGTTAGCCATAATGTAAATATTGTAAGCAGTTTATTAAATACTTTTGAGTAAATCTTGGCTCTTTTCTGCAGTTGTTATTGGTAAAAACTTGTATTATGCTAATTAGTCATGGTTTTGTTTATTTCCTTTGCGGCGCTACAAAATCAGTAGGTGTCCTCACAGAACAACGAGTGTCTATGTCTGAGGAGTGGGTGCACTTTAAGATCCAGTCCTCAGATTCAAGCAGATCAACATCTTTGGCCTCTTTGAGAAACAAGATTAGACGACATGAGACGTCCAGAGCACACAAAATAGCCCAGGAGCTCACGGAGAAGGGTGGACAGGATTTAGTTGGACATTTGGTGAGAGCTGTGTCAGAGACTGTGTTTGCAGTAGGCCATATTGAGATTTTGATAAACATGTCGATTAATTGTTCAACCCTAGAAGATAAGTGGGCTTTTTCCATCATTGTTCATTCTTTTATTTTTTTATTGTTAATTTCACTGGCAGTTAAAAGTCACATAAAAATGCTTATAATACATTGACATGTTAACCAGTCTCAAGACTAGTCTATGCATTAGTAAGTGTGATGGTGTTCATGAAGTGTTGCTTCAAGACAGATGTCGCTCCGCGATGCGTCGCTCTAGGATGGATGAATACAATTATTACAGTATACCCACTACAAAAAAGTAGACTACACCACTGATCTTACCCAACCAATCATTAACCTGGCTGTCACTGTGAAAGGAATCTGATTGGCTGACGGCTGAAAGTAGTTCCCACAGTTTGTGTAAAAGAAATAAATGCTCCGACTGTCAATGATTAAACTCAGTCGCTTTCTGACTGAATGAGTGAGGCACAAAGAGCCTCGGAGCTGCTTTCAGACTCAGAGAGAAGAGAAACTCACGAGAACAACCTCTGCTTCCATTCAGACCGTATTCATGGTACACTAGATCAAGAGAGAGGCATTTGCATAAAGAAAAAGCTTCTCTTCTGAATCATTGGGTTCTTGGTTCATCTGATTAACTTCCACTCTGAGAACGTTCCTGCAGAACCCAGATTATTCTGCTTGTTTTGAGAAATTCTACTTGATTTTTCCCATAATCGATCGTTTGAAGTTGTTTTATAGATGAGGTGTCAGATTATAACCCCTTCTATTATTCTACGCATTTTACATTTTACACAAGTCCCTTTGTTCCCTACACGTGTACGCTTCATATTTCATTCTCTGCATGAAATGTGTTTATGTTTAAATAAATAAATACATATAAAATACACATATCAATTATAATAATAATAAATAATAAATAATAATACATAAATAACAATAATAATACATGATTATACAAATAATAATACATAATAAATAATAATAATAAATAATAATAATAATAAATAATAATACATAAATAAATATAATAATTCATAATCATACAAATAATAATACATAATAAATAATATTAATAAATAATAATAATAATAATAATAATAAATAATAATACATAAATAAATATAATAATTCATAATCATACAAATAATAATACATAATATTAATAAGTAATACTAATACATAATAATAATAATAATAATAATAATAATAATAATAATAATAATAATAATAATGAAACATAATACAAAATCTTATTAAAAAAATAATAATACAAATTAATCTAAAAAATAAATTAAATAATAATAAATAATAATAATAATATTTCCAACTCTGCTCTCCAGATGCTATTTGCATTAAACAGCCGTCCACTTCAGGTACAGTATGTTTCCACAACTGATGGACACCAAACGTTACTCAACATCGTCTTTGCGAGTGGACCAAGGCTCGGCTCCTTGATGGTTCCCAGAGTACGGCCGAGTTCACACTTATGAAGCAAATTGTACTTTTAGGGTCAAATGTACCTGATTTTGTTATTATTTATTCTACTATTTCACCAATTAGACAATTTATACATCTGACAAACAAACAACATTTTGTTGCAGCAGCAGGTAAAACAAGTATTGCTCATATTTAGAAATAAAAAATAGTAGAACATAAACAAATAGACAATATAAACATCTCAAAATAGAAAATAAAACAGAACTAAAAGAGGGAAAATATAAAAGTTGACCTTGAAGATTAAACTCTGTAAACTATCTGATTAATAAAACAGTATTGACGGGCTGAATTACAATCAAACTCAAAATAAAAGTAGGTTGTTATTTACGTTTAGTGTGCAAGAATGGCATATTGAATGAAATATGAATGTACACGGTGAAGTAGAGTCTGAAGGCCAGCTTCCTTCCACTTGGTATTGAGTTAGATAAAAGGAGAGGTGTTGAAGAACAAAAGTAAAAGTGCATTTATTGAGGTCCTGGCTCTGTGAAACTCACCGCTGTTTCTGATCCGCCTCAATTCTCATTTACAAAGTGACCTTGAGGTTTCTGAATGACTAGCTCTCAGTTTTAAAGATAACGGTATCAGCGTCGGTTAGACAAAGAGTTTCCGCCGTACAAGAATGACTCACCCTGAAGTAAAGAGCCGTTCCCTCTATATTTGTTAAGGAGTCAGATAAAAAACACACACACACACACACACACACACACACACACACACACACACACACACACACACACACACACACACACACACACACACACCAACCACACACACACACACACACACACACACACACACACACACACACACCAACCACACACACACACACACGCACGCACGCACGCACGCACACACACACACACACACACACACACACACACACACACACACACACACACACACACACACAAACACACAGTCATTACTTTAGTTTTTTCAATGGTCATACGCAGTTTAATTTTACCTCAAGCGGCAAAAGCAACCGTTTTAATAGAAAGCTTTCCGGTCTTTGCAAAACACTCAAATCACTTTTGAGGTGTTTTAATAACCAATAAATAAAAACACCTTTCATTTAGTTTAACAAATAAAGTTTAAGTGTCAAACACTAATTTATTTTCTTGTTCTCTTTCTTCCTCTAACGCCCTCTCTCTCAGGTGTTCTGCTGTCTGTGGTTTCCTGTGTTTCTCTCACCTTCTCCCCCCTTCACGTAAATATCTTTCTTGCATTTTATTTCCAAATAAGGTTCAGAAAACAGGTGTTTGGTTTCTCTTCTGGGCTCGATTTATTTTACTGTACTTAAGTACAATTTTGAGGTACTTGTACATTACTTGAGTATTTCCATTTTACGCTACTCTGTACTTCTACTCCTCTACAGTTCTGATTATAAAACATATCATATCTATTATTCTGAAATGGACCAATCTGCACAATGACTACTTTTACTGTCGCTACTTTCACTATATTTTGATGAGAATACTTTTCTACTTTTACTTGAGGAACATTTTGAATGCAGGACTTTTACTGTAAAAGAGTATTCCTACACTCTGGTACTTCTACTTTACTGAAGTACAAGATCTGAGTACTTCTACTTTTACTCAAGTACAAGACCTGAGTACTTCTACTTCTACTTTTATTAAGTACAAGATCTGAGTACTTCTACTTTTATTAAGTACAAGATCTAGGTACTTCTACTTTTATTAAGTACAAGATCTGAGTACTTCTACTTTTATTAAGTACAAGATCTGAGTACTTCTACTTCTACTTTTATTAAGTACAAGATCTGAGTACTTCTACTTTTATTAAGTACAAGATCTAGGTACTTCTACTTTTATTAAGTACAAGATCTGAGTACTTCTACTTTTATTAAGTACAAGATCTGAGTACTTCTACTTTTATTAAGTACAAGATCTGAGTACTTCTACTTTTATTAAGTACAAGATCTGAGTACTTCTACTTTTATTAAGTACAAGATCTGAGTACTTCTACTTTTACTCAAGTACAAGATCTGAGTACTTCTACTTCTACTTTTATTAAGTACAAGATCTGAGTACTTCTACTTTTATTAAGTACAAGATCTGAGTACTTCTACTTCTACTTTTATTAAGTACAAGATCTGAGTACTTCTACTTTTATTAAGTACAAGATCTAGGTACTTCTACTTTTATTAAGTACAAGATCTGAGTACTTCTACTTTTATTAAGTACAAGATCTGAGTACTTCTACTTTTATTAAGTACAAGATCTGAGTACTTCTACTTTTATTAAGTACAAGATCTGAGTACTTCTACTTTTATTAAGTACAAGATCTGAGTACTTCTACTTTTACTCAAGTACAAGATCTGAGTACTTCTACTTCTACTTTTATTAAGTACAAGATCTGAGTACTTCTACTTTTATTAAGTACAAGATCTGAGTACTTCTACTTTTACTCAAGTACAAGATCTGAGTACTTCTACTTTTACTCAAGTACAAGATCTGAGTTCTTCTACTTTTACTCAAGTACAAGATCTGAGTACTTCTACTTTTATTAAGTACAAGATCTGAGTACTTCTACTTTTATTAAGTACAAGATCTGAGTACTTCACACCGCTCCTCCGCTCCCTTCACTGGCTTCCAGTAACTGCTAGAATCCACTTCAAGACACTGGTACTTGCGTACCATGCTGCGAATGGATCTGGCCCTTCCTACATCCAGGACATGGTTAAACCGTACACCCCAGCACGTGCACTCCGCTCTGCATCAGCCAAACAGCTCGCTGCACCCGCACTGCGAGGGGGACCCAAGTTCCCATCAGCAAAAACACGTGGGTTTGCTATCCTGGCTCCAAAATGGTGGAATGAGCTCCCCATTGAAATCAGGACAGCAGAAAGCTTACACATCTTCCGACGCAAACTGAAAACTCATCTCTTTAGACTCCACTTCGAGCGATAGAATTACTAACAAAGCACTTATATACTAATAAAGGGCTGGCTTTCTAAATGCCAGTTGAGTAGCACTTGAAATGTTTGGCTCTATGAAACCTGATGTACTTATATGATTCTGTTTACTTAAAGGTTGTATCTTCCTGGTCGAATGCACTTATTGTAAGTCGCTTTGGATAAAAGCCTCAGCTAAATGCAATGTAATGTAATGTAATGTATTAAGTACAAGATCTGAGTACTTCTACTTTTATTAAGTACAAGATCTGAGTACTTCTACTTTTACTCAAGTACAAGATCTGAGTACTTCTACTTCTACTTTTATTAAGTACAAGATCTGAGTACTTCTACTTTTACTCAAGTACAAGATCTGAGTACTTCTACTTTTACTCAAGTACAATACCTGAGTACTTCTACTTTTACTCAAGAACAAGATCTGAGTACTTCTACTTTTATTCAAGTACAAGATCTGAGTACTTCTACTATTACTCAAGTACAAGATCTGAGTACTTCTACTTCTACTTTTATTCAAGTACAAGATCTGAGTACTTCTACTATTACTCAAGTACAAGATCTGAGTACTTCTACTTCTACTTTTATTAAGTACAAGATCTGAGTACTTCTACTTTTACTCAAGTACAAGATCTGAGTACTTCTACTTCTACTTTTATTAAGTACAAGATCTGAGTACTTCTACTTTTACTCAAGTACAAGATCTGAGTACTTCTACTTTTACTCAAGTACAATACCTGAGTACTTCTACTTTTACTCAAGAACAAGATCTGAGTACTTCTACTTTTACTCAACTACAAGATCTGAGTACTTCTACTTTTACTCAAGTGCAAGATCTGAGTACTTCTACTTTTACTCAAGTGCAAGATCTCAGTACTTCTACTTTTACTCAAGTACAAGATCTGAGTACTTCTACTTTTACTCAAGTACAAGATCTGAGTACTTCTACTTTTACTCAAGTGCAAGATCTCAGTACTTCTACTTTTACTCAAGTACAAGATCTGAGTACTTCTACTTTAACTCAAGAAAAAGATCTGAGTACTTCTACTTTAACTCAAGAAAAAGATCTGAGTACTTCTACTTTAACTCAAGTACAAGATCTGAGTACTTCTACTTTTACTCAAGTACAAGATCTGAGTACTTCTACTTTTACTCCAGTACAAGATCTGAGAACTTCTACTTTTACTCAAGAACAAGATCTGAGTACTTCTAGTTTTACTCAAGACCTGAGAACTTCTCACGCCTCTGCTTATCAGTAATGAATCAATGAGTAATCAAATGTTTCCAGAAGGAAACACTTCCTGTTTAGATTTCTCAGCTCTCTTTCGGCTCTGAAAGATGCAGGTGTCCTTTAAGATGTGCCATGACTGTGAATCAGTCACCAGCTGTTACCTATCAGGGGGGAAAGTCACTTGAAAAAGCCCTGAAGTAGGTAAACAAATGAAGAGACTGCAGAGGAGGAAGTGGGTGTTTATCAGAACAGAGCAGAGCAGAGCAGGAAGATTCCCTTTAAATCCCCCAGCTCTGCTTTCTGTTCATGTTTCAGAAAAGCAACCTTTGGACGCAGAGTTCGGAGAGTAAAGCTGCTAAAAACAGCTCCGATAGATTTATGAGATATGGACGTTTTACTAGAAACAGATTTCAATATGGAGTCCAGACATCCAACAGTCTCTGAGCAGATCATCCTAAACTCTGAAGGATCTTTCTGCGTGACTCCAACACTTTACTTATATTACATTTGCTATTATCAAACGGCAACCTCTTACACCACATGAACTAAAGCTCTACAAAATACATTTCCTTCACATCCATGCCTTCACATTGAATGGGACGGTGTTGAGTCAACAAAGAGGGATGAAGTCTAACTGATCCAGGACATTTCATATTGAGTATTCTTTGTGGTTCCAGTCCTTTGTGCTGTAGACATGAATATATATACCTGCTGCTTATTGTATTTGATTATACCTTTATACGCCTTTAAAGATTTTAAAGTATTTATCTATCCTTTAAAAGTGTGTGTGATGAAAGAGGAAGTACTCGCCCCCTGCAAAGCGGTCAGTTGGAACTGTGTGTGTGTGTGTGTGTGTGTGTGTGTGTGTGTGTGTGTGTGTGTGTGTGTGTGTGTGGCCTAGCATTACTATACTTGTGGGGACCTACATCTGTTTACACAGTCACGTGTGGGGACTCGCCTCCCTTATGGGGACAAAATGGAGGTCCCATGAGGGGAATCATTAATTATAGGGTGAAGACTTGGTTCGGGTAACTCTCCAGGAAATGCATTTAAGTCAATGTAATGTCCCCTGAAGTGATGTATACATGATGTGTGTGTGTGTGTGTGTGTGTGTGTGTGTGTGTGTGTGTGTGTGTGTGTGTGTGTGTGTGTGTGTGTGTGTGTGTGTGTGTGTGTGTGTGTGTGTGTGTGTGTGTGTGTGTGTGTGTGTGTGTGTGTGTGTGTGTGTGTGTGTGTGTGTGTGTGTGTGTGTAATTCAATCTGTCAATAAACTGTATTGAGACCAAATCCGAAACACACAGAGAGACAGGAAGGATTTATTTTAAGTGGATTTAATGGATTTATTCTGCTTTTTGTTCCACTGATAAAATCATTAAACCTTTATTCAAACCATCAGCTGTTTCTGTTCAGAAGAGAAAGCCCATCTGTTTTGCACAAAGCTTCAAGTGAAGGGTTATTATAAATGAATACAGAAAGGGAAATCTAGATTATCTAATGCTCATTAAATGCTTAACATCCAAAGCGATGACGACACAAGAGAAAGGATTTAAACAGCTTTTACTTTGATGGGTTAATCATGTTTGTGTCTTTTGGGATTTAGAGAATCCATCCGTGTAACAGATGCATGGAAAATAGCCTTTGCAGACCGTTGCCATGCATCAAAACATATTAAACAGGAAAGGAAAACACCTGAACTCTTTAAAGAACATCCGGAAACATTCATCTGTTTGCATCTTGCACATTATTGATCAATATATTATATTCCATTGTATTTATTTGCACGTCTCAAAACATTCTCTTGCACTATTTTATTAGTTGTATTTGTTCTATGTCCTATACATATATGTTGCACTGGTTAGTCATGGCCATATCTACACTGTGGCTGCTGTGCAAATGACAATAAGTCCAAGTCAGCTTTATTGTCAAAATGTCTCCATGTGTTATACATCCAGAAATCTCGAGATGCCGTCCCACAGTGAGACATATTTACATAAAACAAGATACAACAAGGGCCTAGATTAACGGGGTATACTACTAAGTAATAGTATTTAATAAGTGCTGGTTAATAATATATTTAAAAACACATTCCACAGAACATACATTGACATTAATGCAAGTATTTTTTGTGCAAAAAAATAAATAATCAAAGTACAGTTTCAGTGCAGTAGCAGCGGAGATGGGTAACTGGTGCTGGATGAGGGACGGTTGTGTGTGTGTGTGTGGGGGGGGGGGGTAAGTCCTGGACCATCTGGGGCAGGGGGGAAAGGTGGGAGGCAGGGTGGAGAGGTTAAGGGAGAGATGCCAGAGAGGGGGAGAGAGGGAGGGAGGGAGAGAGTTCAGCATCCTGACCGCCTGGTGGAAGACGCTGTTCCTCAGCCTGGTGGAAAGCCTCGAACATGAGGAAGAGCCCCAAAAAGCAGAAAGGGCCTCTTTAAAATATGAACTACAAGAAGCATTTCAGTCTGGTGACGTTCCCTTAAGTCAGACTGTTGAAGTGCTCTTTCTTTATTAGACACTAAAGTAAGGACCCCTGTCTCCTCTCGGCTGATTGATCTGTTTAGGGGCCCCTGCTGGAAAGAGAAATTACTGTCGGGCCCCTCTTGACCCTCGGGTCTCTTCTTTGTGTGTTTGGATCCCCGCAGGTCCACGTTTCCACGGTACCTCTGCACCGTTAGACCCTCAGTGTGTACCCAGAAACTGACTGTTTTTGAGGTCAGCCACTTTGCCTTAAACATTCTGCTTTTGCACATTACTGACCTCGTTAGTTAGATAGATAAATACTTATCTACTAAAATAATTTTTTGTTCCAGAAGAAGCATCAGTGTTCAGACAATACTTAAAAAGTGGAACATAGAATCGTTCTTGCTGTTTCTTGTTCACAGTACATGTAAGCTAATTTTGAAGGCACGGTGATTTGGGCACCTGGTGGTTTCGTATATATTGGAGACAGGTGGAGGTGTGTTTGGTACACAAGGAGGTTCTAGGGGAGGCGTGTGGTGCAGTGGGCTGTGCGTAGGTTCAAACCCCACTGCAGTCAGCATGTCGTGTCTGTGGGGATTGTCCACAGTATTGAGTATGTAAGTAGCTTTGGATAAAAGTGTCTAACAAGTGACATGTGATGTAATGTAATAGGAAAGGTAGAAAGGAGAATATAGTAAAAACCGTTGTCTCCGTACTGTTGGATAATTGAATATAAAGTGCACAAAACAACTGCGTTCTTGCCCGGACTTCGGATAATTTCCCTGCATAAGATTCACTTACTGGTGCCTGAAGTGGCAGATGTATTTCATGAGTTGCTTTCCTGTTTTATTTCTTTGTGGTTGAGCTGTAGTGAAGACAAAAACCCGTAGAAACTTTGGTTGATTTCCACTTTGAAAGCTACGTCAGAGCATGATCAATAAGTGGACAAACTTCTCAAAACCACAGAAACATCAGCGGTTTGTGAACACGTTTTCACCGGTAGCTGTGTTAGAAAACGGTTGAAAGATATATTTCACCGCCAGTGGACGAACATCAAGTGTGTTTAAAAGGTCAGACTGTTTACCTTTCAGTGAAGAGATGCTCACCTACGGGTCGGCCTTTAGAAATACGTATACGTATACGCCTTTAAAGATTTTAAAGTGTTTATCTATCCTTTAAAAGTGTGTGTGATGAAAGAGGAAGTACTCGCCCCCTGCAGAGCGGTCAGTTAGAACAGTGTGTGTGTGTGTGTGTGTGTGTGTGTGTGTGTGTGTGTGTGTGTGTGTGTGTGTGTGTGTGTGTGTATTTGGAGTTGCTTTGGAGGAAGCTTCGCGGCCCTTTAAGGTGATGATGCTTTAGAGAACGTTGTGGGTTTCACGAAGAAAGACGGAAACCAATTGAACCAGAAACACACACACACACACACACACACACACACACACACACACACACACACACACACACACACACACACACACACACACACACACACACACACACACACACACACACACACCCTTCTTTTCACGCTCCACCACACACCCACAGTGACAGTCCGTGTACAGTGGGAGGTCTCAGATAGAGAAAGTTCCCCTGCTGTGTTTTTGAACCCTTCGTTGTCGTTCAGTGACTCACGGAGCGAGATAAAAAACCACTACATCTCTCAGGGACTGACTCGGGTTTTTCACTTCTGCTCAAAGACGGAGAAAACCTGTGGTCTTTTGAGAGTTGGTAAACCCCTCAGTGTTTACAGGAGACTGATCGATGGTTCAACTGTTTCTCGAATGGGTGCTTTTTGTGGGTGTTCTGCTCCATTTATTTCCATTTATCTTTCAGTTTGTGTATTTTCTGTTTAAAGTTTAAAGCCAGAAAGTTAGCAACAAGTGATTTCCCTGTAACCGCTGCAGCTTTGTGGATGATGCAGGTTCGCTTTGTGCACCTCTCTGGATATAAACATGTGGTTTCTTCCATAAAGCAATGCCTTCTTCTGCTCACAATGGAAATACAACCAGAAAGAGAACGCTGCAAAACACAGAGAGACGTTGAAGGCTGAAGCTCAGTTTGCACAAGAGGCCTTAAATCATAGAGTTCATTGTTTGGAGGGTTCTTAAACAAATGCTGGATTGCAATGGGAAACAAAAATTAAGAAAAGATAAGATAAGATTTACTTTATAGATCCCAGTCTGGGAACAACGTGTCATCACAGCAGCATGTGGTAGAGGTATTGGCCTGAACATGAAAACGAGTGGAAAATAAGCAAAGAAAAGCAGAAATATAACCATATTATTTCTACAGCACATTTAAAAACAGTTGACCAAAGTGCATCAATAAATAAACCAAAGAAACAACGGATAGGACATAAAACAGGACAGTAAAACACAGGACAGCAAAACACGGGACAGCAAAACACGGGACAGTAAAACACAGGACAGTAAAACACAGGACAGCAAAACACGGGCGGGCAAAACACAGGACAGCAAAACACGGGACAGCAAAACACGGGACAGCAAAACACGGGACAGTAAAACACAGGACAGTAAAACACGGGACAGTAAAACACGGGACAGCAAAACACGGGACAGTAAAACACAGGACAGTAAAACACAGGACAGCAAAACACGCGACAGCAAAACACGGGACAGTAAAACACAGGACAGTAAAACACAGGACAGTAAAACACGGGACAGTAAAACACGGGACAGCAAAACACGGGACAGTAAAACACGGGACAGCAAAACACGGGACAGTAAAACACGGGACAGTGAAACACGGGACAGCAAAACACGGGACAGTAAAACACGGGACAGTAAAACACGGGACAGTGAAACACGGGACAGCAAAACACGGGACAGCAAAACACGGGACAGTAAAACACGGGACAGTAAAACACGGGACAGTAAAACACGGGACAGCAAAACACGGGAAAGTAAAACACGGGACAGTAAAACACGGGACAGTAAAACACGGGACAGTAAAACACGGGACAGCAAAACACGGGAAAGTAAAACACGGGACAGTAAAACACGGGACAGTAAAACCATACTGAAATCCACTGAAAACTCTCATACGTGACAAAAAAATATTTTAAACCCCAATTTCAAAGCACAGACTGACATGTGTTATAGACAGATGTTTTTATATTCATTTATTTTTAATTTAAAAAGTACACTTTATTTATTTTATTTCTAATATACTGGATTTGTATTTCTAATAAAGGACAATAAGGCAAATTTGACAAAGTGTAAATCAGCAGAACAAGATTTCAAATGAATAAAAGCGAGTTACATTCTCAATACTGTGGACAATCCCCACAGGAGCACTTTGGGGTGAAGTGTCTCAGGAACACAACGACATGCTGACTGCAGTGGGGTTTGAACCTGTGACCCCCTGATCTGAACACCAAGCCTCTATCCACTGCACCACACGCCTCCCAATGGGTAGATATAGGAGAATAAGTGGGTCTTTAAACAGGATTTAAAACAGGCGAAGTGGGAGCAAGTCTGATGGGGGGGGGGGGGGGGGGGGACTAGTGTTGGGGAGTATTGGCCGTTAAAGATATCTGTTGAATATGAGGAGCAATAGAAATGGGCTGCCAATTGAATGAATGGTAATGGAAGGACTATCACAAGGCACAGGACAATTCATTTAAATGGGAAAATCCAGCATGCAACTTCACTTCTGTTAGACCCTTTACTTTAAGTCAATATGTGGTGGAGGTACAGTGAGAGAAAGCTGCTCTCTTAGAGTATAATTTGAAAGACCTGAATTTACTCCATTTATAAGATTGACCCTTCCTCTATATATGTTTGAACTTTTATGGGCATAGTTCAAACGTAAATGGCTGCTTTTTCAAAATCACAGGATAACAGTTGCTACAGTTTTCTGGTTTAATGCATGTGTACGGGTCCTGTTTGTGCATTTACGTGAAAGGTGAACTGTGTGTCACCTGGTTTCAGCAGGTTTTACACCCTCACACTGTCACCGTATTTACCGTGTCCAGCATCTATCGGCTGTGATACAAACATCACACCCAGATGGACGGGGGTTTACACAATTATTCAAATGTATGAATGACAAAAAATACAATTATTGAATGCTATCCTCAAAGCCACCAGCCTCCTGTCAGACAGCAGCTATTTGACCTCTCTGATTGTCATGAAAGATCCTTAAAACTCATCAGAACAGTCTTTGTTGGAAAAGTGAAAAGACAATCAATCACCAAATCTGGTTTTAACCCTTAGATGCATCAGTGGGTCTTTGTTGACCCGGTGAGGCGGTTTTCTTGAGGTATCTTTGTAATTACATTTTTTTATTATTTCATATTCCAGCTATTCCTCAAAGAACATGTTTTGGATATCATGCCATTCACATTTTAAATTGACATTTTATACATTTTAAGAAATTGTAGTTTTTGTATTTCTACCCCAAGCTTCCATAAGTGGGTCAAAAATCACCGGCATGCATTTCCTATGGGATCCTCTGGGAACCTTTGATTCTTATCACCTGTTGCTGTCAGGACTACATTCACTGTAGACCACACAGACAACATCACACGTGACACCTCTCAGGAAGATTATTTTACACAGCAAGATCTGAAACCTGTCAATATAATAATAATAATAATAATAATAATAATAATAATACATTATATTTTTATAGGGCTTTTCAAGGACTCAAAATAGGACTATCAAACTTGATCAACCGGCATGGATTGATGGGGGGGGGGGGGCTATGAGTAGACAAGAGGAGTAGAGATGAGTTTTGAAAAGGGACTGGAATACTGTGAGGGTCTCAGAATATCGGAGATCTTTGCATCGATATGTTCAAAACGTTTTTTTTTCAAAATGTAAAAAAAATTCTAAATACTGAAAAATTAAATATGAAATATTTCTAGTGTGAACCAAAATATAATACCAAATATTATACAAGTGATTTTTCTTAACCAAAATGACAAAAATTGCATAAAAACACATATTATTCTAATACAGGTCCTTTTAGACCCACTTATGGGGGAGTGTGGGTCCAGCCACTCTAATGCCTCATTCACACCAACGCAACTCCGGTTCAAGCTCCGTGCTAGAGCTTTTCAGGTTCAGAACCGGTTCTTCGGTTTAGCTCCGGCTCTTTTCACACCGCCCAGAGTCCGACTGGTGCTGCGTCATTGTGTCATCGTTTGCGTCATGACGTAACCGTTTGCGGGAACCCCTCACAGCTGACACCGACAACAACATCAATGGCCGATTGTGCTCCAGCTTCCTCTGTACCTCTTCGGAAGTCCAGATTCCCAGTAGGTAGTTGGTCTCTTCAGTGGACCACTGCTGCTTGCTAAGTTTCTCCATCGTTGTTTACAAACTGGATAAAACGCAGGCTTTTTGTTGTTGTTCAGGAGTTGATCCCGCCCCCGCCCCTGCCCCCGCCCCCGCCTCGACGTAAGCGTGACGTTTGCGGTGCTTTTGCTCTGGCCGGACAATTTTTTGGTGCTCGAAATGAACCGAATTCCGGAGCTAAGAGGCTGCTCCGCTGCGGTGTGAACAGGAAAACCCGGTGCTTTTCAAGCTCCAGCTCCGAACCGGCCCTGAAACACCGTTGGTGTGAATGAGGGCATCGAAGGGTTAACAAGACGGACTGAATCAGATTTACTCTCTACTTATTATATGTTTGAACTTGTAATGGCATAGTGAAAATGTATTAATTCCTTGGTTTGAAATCTTAAGAAGAAGTGGATTTATTAGTTAAACTTTGGATGTAATGTTTTAATATTAGGAAACACTGCTACCTAATTAAGTTTCCTTTCGCTCCTCCGCACCGCTCTGTCTCTTTATGCAAATTCCCACTTCTAAAACAACATCTCGTAAACCCTGTGAGGCGTTTACAAGACATCAGAAATATGTTAAAAAGGGGACTCCACCAAAGTACTCATCAAAATCAGATGACTATTTTTGGGGAGTGTGAGAAGGCTCTTCTGAGGAAATGACTCAAATTAAAACGCTTGAGTTTCAAGTTTTGGGTTTGGAAAATACACCTTTATTACAGAAACACTGCAATACAGAGCAAGGGAGTAGAGATGTTGAAGATGTGGCAATAACTCAGGGAGGGGCTGATTAAGAGAGACGTTATCTGGGCAAGACCCTGTGAATTAGGAGTTTGGGCTTTTACAAGACGCCTCAACTAAAGAACCAACAGAGAACATATCATGGTCACAATCAGAAACATTCTCATAAAAAGCATCTATATTATCTTATTTAGAAGATACAACTAAATTATTAAACTAATAGTTTTCGCTGTCCCTATCTTTGGAATTACTAAATTGCATGAATAACTGATTATTTTCGTAATCCCTGGAAATGCTAAGAGGTTACTTAATCCTAACCTTTACATAAATTATAGTAAAAACCAATGTGCCATTTGCATCTTTATTAGACCTTCCAGTAAAGGACTCATGACCCAGTTTGGGTGATGAACCATAGTTTGACAAACCGCTGCAGGGCTGTTTGGAGGTTTGAGGTTTAAGATGAGAATAAAAACCAAACGGTTGAGTTTCAGAATGAGTGGGCAGAGGCGTGTCAGTGGTTGCAATATCAGGATTACATTCAGTAGAACAGTTCTTGATATGTGCTGTAAACTCTGTGAACTACAGACTGTAGGTGTGAAGGTGTTGGGATTGTTCCTGTAACACATGAGAGCCCAGTGCTTTCTGGGTAATCCCCCAAACCCCAGGACCCTGAGCATTGAAGGTCGTCTAAAAAAATGTTGTTTTAAAAAAAGAAAATCAACTTTTATTGTCATTTCTGTAAACATTCAGACATAAAATATACATATATACAAGATACACCCGCATACGTACTCAAATGTGTGCAGACTACTTACTGCACATATAACATACATCTCTCCATGGGTGACAATAATATCACCTTAATCAGGTAGCGAGATATCTGTGTATAGCTCAGCTTACACCAATTACTTAAACAAAAGCACAGAGAGAAAATGTATAAAAATAATACATTATAATTAATGCTGTCAAAATTATCGCGTTAATGGCGGTAATTAATTTTTTGAATTAATTTGGTTAAAAATATTTAACGCATTTAATGCATGTGCAGAATGGCCCGCCCCATACATCCCACGAGTGGCAGCGCCAGGGTATGGCTGGGGTAGGCTACACCCATACCAAGAAATGGCTTAGCCCCACCATGAACAATGATGTTAAAGTAAGCAAAATAAAGTCCGCCAACTCGCGCGGAGTAAATCACACAGACAGCAGTTAGTAAGATTGATTTCAGTAGCCACTTGTCTGGAAATACCGAAGACTAGAAACGGTTTTGAAAACTTTTGTCACGTAGTGATCGTCTTCTCAATAGAACATCTTTGATAATGTCTTCTGGCCAATCAGAATCAAGATAACGGCGTGGTGTTGTTCCAGCTCTATAGACAAGTTTACGCGCCAAACCACGGGTAGCGCCATAACCCTACACAAATGCACTTCATTTCCGCCGGAAGTCTTTTGTACAGCGTGTGTCGGTGTAAACCGGTGTAAACAGTCAGACGGGCACTGGTGTAAACACAGCGATTTCGATGCTAACAGTGATGCTAGCTTGGGAACACGATTCTACTTCTTTGACTGGAGATGGCGTTACTCTCCCCCACCCGAATTCAGTGCAAAACTGGGAGGATAACATGACGACGTGGCCCAGCATAACGTACAGCAAAATTTGCTCCTACTTCGTTCAATCCATGGCAATAGATGGAAAAGCAATGGACAGTCTGAAGGCATATCATAAGGCTGCGCACATTCTACTTTGCCCACATGCTCCCGAAAATTGTTGACGATTTTGTTGAGGGAAGGTTACAGTTCTGCAGTAAATATCTCAGCATTTTAAAACCAAAATAAACTGCCTTATTTAGGTCATGCCCACAGGAGCCAACAGTTGTCTGTTGTTTACATAATGCACAATTTACATGATCTCTTTATGCTGTGCAATATATCATATGTGCCTGTACTGTTTGAGTGAAAATAAAGTTTGATGTAATTTAATTTCATTATTGCACTGTTATTGCATTATTGCATTTCATATGTTCCTTAGAGTGCTACAATTTCTTTTAACACAGTTCATCATTCATATTAAGCTCATACTGTACATAAATAACACTGAATGAATTAATTGTTGAGAGGAAACTAAAGAAATGACTTCAACAAGAAAGATCACATGTTTAATCCTAACAGGTATTACAAATTAAAATATAAAAGCAGCCCACACAATTACATCACTATGAAAATATTCATATATAATATTAAAAAATACAATGCATGCAGTATTTGTTGTGTTTATCTGTATTTAATGAACAACATGGCTGGGTGCTGGGTGCTGGTTTGTGGTCGTAGCACTCTCTATCTAACCACTCGTTCAGGTGCTTTCTTGAGTGATTGCAACCAACTACCGCACACGTAGTTCCCGAACCACTTTTCTTCATGTTGTAATTGTTATATCCTCTTTGTCTCTGCGATATCAGTGCTTTGTCGGCACAACGGAGCTAGCTAGCAAAACAAACCCAGTCCGCCAAAACGGAAGTACATTGCATCGAAGGGAGGAGTTCAGGATGTAGAGCGGAAACGGCTCAATAACTTGTGTATATCGATACAACATTACGTGTTGATAGAAAGCAACACGTAAAAAAACCCACCTCAATAAGGAGGGAAAGAAGAAAAAAAGTTAATAATTATAACTAAATTGAATTAAATTGAACGAACTACGACAATGAAGAAGATCCATACTGACATTTAATCTGGGGTTAGGGTTATGATATTAAACTTTCATATTTGGCCTTACCTGTTATTTTTCTGTTAACAACTTCTATTAGTGATTTATAAAGCTGCCCTCTCTGAACTTTCTCTACACTTTTAGCCGTGACCCCATGGCTGCCTTGTTTACACCGGAAAGAAGCTAATAGCGTTAAAGCCTGTTAGCATGGGGGTCAGAACAACAGCTATCCTGACTGACTGACATCTGGAGGACACAGTTTGTGAAGAAGTAAAACCAAAGGACGAAGGAGGAGAGCTCTGTCCAGATTAAAGGACAAAAGGAAAATATGTAGGCATGTCTCCACCTTCTCATCAAACGCAACGTAAGATAACTGGCTAATAAAATGGACGAGCTAGCTTGTAGTTTAATGAGCTTTACGGAAAAAATGGCTGCAACGGGATATATCTGACAACATAGTTTCCATCAATGGCTTCCAGACTGCTGTGTAAGGTGTGTTGTGTATGTCTTCATCATGTCTTCATCATGTGTTCATCAAGTACTCAAATCTTGTACTTGAGTAAAAGTAGAAGTACTCGGATCTTGTACTTGAGTAAAAGTAGAAGTACCAGAGTGTAGGAATACTCTGGAGAGGCCCTGACACACCAAGCAGTCACCAGAGAACTCGCCGACGCCGACTGTTCGCCGTGTTCTCCTGCGTCTTGGCCATGTGTCGCACGGGAACACACCGCAAAGACTTCAGCCGAGCACGTACGAACTGCGCATGCGTGAGCGGCAATAACTCTCCTTACCAGCAGGTAGCGGTAGTGAGTATTCGTCATTCAAAAGAGGCAACAACCGGAAGACAGAGAAGAAGAACAGATTGCGTGATCTAAACAAACAACAAATAGCGTGTGCAACGCACGGCCATGAAAGGCCAAATAAGGTGTGTCACGGCCGACGGTGCGGGACACACCAAATTGAGTTTGGGCGACAGGGCACGCTTCGTCGTCTATTTTCGTTATTCGGACGACGAAGCGTGCCCTGTCGCCCAAACTCAACATGTTGAATCGGCCGTGCGTCTGCCACAGGCAGTCGGACAAAGAAATCACTCTGATTGGCTGTTCAGCTAGCGAACCAGTGCATGAGAAGCGAAACGGTTGCTTGAGAATGTTTTCCACAAGCAACGCTCCAATGGCTGATAGCTCCAGTACCGCACGAGACATGTTTTCGATGGACGAGAGTGAAAATGGAACGCACACGCTATTTGTTGTTGTTGCTATCTATTTGTTTAGATCACGTAGTCTGTTCTTCTTCTCTGTCTTCCGGCTGTTGCCTCTTTTGAATGACGAATACACACTACCGCCGCCTGCTGGTAAGGAGAGTTATTGCCGCTCACGCATGCGCAGTTCGTACGTGCTCGGCTGAAGTCTTTGCGGTGTGTTCCAGTGCGACACATGGCCAAGACGCAGGAGAACACGGCAAACAGTCGGCGTCGGCGAGTTCTCTGGTGACTGCTTGGTGTGTCAGGGCCTTTACAGGGAAAGTCCTGCATTCAAAATGTTCCTCAAGTAAAAGTAGAAAAGTATTCTCATCAAAATATAGTGAAAGACAGTAAAAGTAGTCATTGTGCAGATTGGTCCATTTCAGAATAATAGATATGATATGTTTTATAATGATTGATCATGAAAGTGTTCTCAAAGCTGGTAAAGGTGCAGCTAGTTTGAATGACTTTGTATACTGCAGGGTAGCTGGTGGATTTACTCCAGGTGGAACTAAAGCCTGATTTAACACTTGATTATATTTCCTAAATACTTCATATATTTAAAGTATTTTGATTTGATTTTAGTATAATCGCATGATATCTCCAGTATCCACACATGGATATCTCCCTCTGGGCTGAGCTAACTTATGATACTATACACACTGTTAATTATTAATAGTGCATGTTAGAATGGACATGGACAGTCCAACAGTCCCTTGTAAACATTGATCCTGCAGCTCTCTCTTTAGTGATCCGTCATGTATTATTCAGGGCTGTCACAAACCCCTAATTCCCCCTGTAGCTAATGAAGTTTTGATTTTTAGCAGAGATGGCAAAAGTACACTCATCCTTTACTCAAGTAGAAGTACAGATACTCGTGTTTAAAAATGGTAAAAGTAGAAGTACTGACTAAACTTCTTTACTCAAATCAAAGTAAAGAACTTTGAAATGTACTTCAGTAAAAAGTACCCATAACTAGCAGCTGTTTTAAAGAGTACCTGACCTCCCTTTATATTAATAGAACAATAATGTCATTGTTAGCTAATGAATGTTTCCATGCTGAACAACGGCAACATGACAACGTTTTCATTGGTCCCTCTTCTTTAGAGAAGACCAGGAAATGATGGATACACGGATCGTGTTCAAATCAATAGGCACGCAATGACTCTAAATAATAATGATCACGCCACCAAACACACATTCAAACTAAAGGAACCAGCCTGTTTGGAAAATGAGAGAAGTAGATAGTGCATGTTAGAATGGACACGGACAGTCCCTTGTAAACATTGATCCTGCATCTCTCTCTGAATTGATCCATCATCGGCCTCACTAAGCGCTGACTCATGTATTATTCAGGGTCATTTGCTCTGCTAATGAGAGGCTCTTCCTCCCGTAGGAGCCTGTAAACAGCAGCAACATCTTTGATCCAAACGTTCCTAAAGCCAGGAGTCTCTTCAGCTCCAACGTGAAGGAGGTGTGACATCATTTCACGGTTTACCGTCAGAAGATCTGCCGTCTGAGCAGCTGTCAGATGAAGGAAATCTGACACACGAGCGTCTGACTTACAAACAAGCTTTACTGACACCAGAGGACTTCCTGTACAGTGTGAGGGTCACACACACACACACACACACACGCACGCACGCACGCACACACACACACACACACACACACACACACACACACACACACACACACACACACACACACACACACACAGAAACAGACACACACAGAAACAGACACACACACACACAAACACACACACACACACACACACCCGCACACACACACACACGCACACACACACACACACACACACGCACACACACACACACACGCACACACACACACACACACATGCACACACACACACACACACACACACACACACACACACCCGCACACACACACACACGCACACACACACACACACACAAACACACACACGCACGCACACACACACACGCACACACACCCGCACACACACACACACACACACACACACACGAACACACACACACACACACACCCACACACACACACACGCACACACACAAACGCACACACACACACACACACGCGCACACACACACACACACACACGCACACACACACGCACACACACACACACACGGAGCTGGAGCTTGAAAAGCACCGGGTTTTCCTGTTCACACCGCAGCGGAGCAGCCTCTTAGCTCCGGAATCCGGTTCATTTCGAGCACCAAAATATTGTCCGGCCTGATCAAAAGCACCGCATACGTCACGCTTACGTCGAGGTGGAGGCAGGGGCAGGGGGAGGGGGAGGGGGAGGGGCAGGGGCGGGATCAACTCCTGAACAACAACAAAAAGCCGGCATTTTATCCAGTTTGTAAACAACGATGGAGAAACTTAACAAGCAGCAGTGGTCCACTGAAGAGACCAGCTACCTACTGGGAATCTGGTCTTCCGAAGAGGTACAGAGGAAGCTGGAGCACAATCGGCCATTGTTGTTGTTGTCGGTGTCAGCTGTGAGGGGTTTCCGCGCGGTTTGGCTTTATGAAGCAGGCACGCAAACGGTTAAGTCATGACGCAAACGATGACGCAATGACGCAGCACCAGTCGGACTCTGGGCGGAGTGAAAAGAGCCGGAGCTAAACCGAAGAACCGGTTCTGAACCTGAAAAGCTCTAGCACGGAGCTTGAACCGGAGTTGCGTTGGTGTGAATGAGATATTAGTCATTTTGAAGTGTTTTATTCATTTGAAATCTTGTTCTGCTGATTTACACTTTGTCAAATTATTGCCTTATTGTCCTTTATTATAAAATACAAATTCAGTTTATTAGAAATAAAATAAACAAAGTGTACTTTTTAATTAAAAATAAATTAATATAAAAACATGTTTTTGACAGCATTGTTTTGATTTTGCTTGAACACACAAAGTAAAAACAAATGCATAAAAGGGAATATTTGTGAAGGCTGTGGAAATCTGTGACATATCAGAGAACACATTTAAAAGTATATATTTAGAATTAAAATTTTGGTTGTTTTTGCACTCAAAACGCACAGATGGATCGGATTGTGTAGAATCTATTCCTCGTATATGTCCGTCCACATCTGTCCTTGTTTTGCCTTCCCTTTCCTCACGTGTTTCCCCCTCTTCTTCACTGTTTTGGGATCCATTCGACTCCACATGGATCAACATTCCCTCCCCTGCACCTCATTGGCCGACAGCAAGTCTCTTCTCAGTAGCTATTGGCTGAGAGAAAGAGGGCCCCCTGAATTGTATTGGCTGGGAGGGAAACACTTAACCTCCCCCCTTCCTCACATGCTGCAGCAAATTTAAAAATGCGGCGCAAACACTGGCTGCTTTCTTGGAAGTGATCCTGTTTTCTGGCTATGAGGGTAACAGGTGGTCCGCTGACTGAGTGATCCCCTCACAAGGCTCACTGTCACTCTGATAATCTGATGTTTACCACATTGGGATCCCTTTTCATCATATTCAGACACTTAGAAACATCTATTGTTATGCATATTTATATATTTATATACCATACTCTACCAGGCTGTTATACGTTTGTTTGTTTGTTTGTTTGTTTGTTTTTTTGTTTGTTTGTTTGTATAGATTTGTAATAGTTAGGTAATAACATCGTACAGTGCAACTGCCCGTTATACTGCTGTGTTAGTAGAAATCTGGACCTCTAGTTGGTGACGTTTTTCCTATTTATCAATCATTCTTTCCCACTGTCACTACATACTGATACACACGTGAACATCAGCAGGAGAGGACTCTTTAAAGTAGAGACACTACATACTGATATACACCTGAACATCAGCAGGAGAGGACTCTTTAAAGTAGAGACATTACATACTGACATACACCTGAACATCAGCAGGAGAGGACTCTTTAAAGTAGAGACACTACATACTGATATACACCTGAACATCAGCAGGAGAGGACTCTTTAAAGTAGAGACACTACATACTGATATACACCTGAACATCAGCAGGAGAGGACTCTTTAAAGTAGAGACACTACATACTGATATACACCTGAACATCAGCAGGAGAGGACTCTTTAAAGTAGAGACACTACATACTGATATACACCTGAACATCAGCAGGAGAGGACTCTTTAAAGTAGAGACACTACATACTGATATACACCTGAACATCAGCAGGAGAGGACTCTTTAAAGTAGAGACACTACATACTGATATACACCTGAACATCAGCAGGAGAGGACTCTTTAAAGTAGAGACACTACATACTGATATACACCTGAACATCAGCAGGAGAGGACTCTTTAAAGTAGAGACACTACATACTGATATACACCTGAACATCAGCAGGAGAGGACTCTTTAAAGTAGAGACACTACATACTGATATACACCTGAACATCAGCAGGAGAGGACTCTTTAAAGTAGAGACACTACATACTGATATACACCTGAACATCAGCAGGAGAGGACTCTTTAAAGTAGAGACACTACATACTGATATACACCTGAACATCAGCAGGAGAGGACTCTTTAAAGTAGAGACACTACATACTGATATGCACCTGAACATCATTAGAATAGGGCCCCTTTAAAGAGTTTGAATTGGCAGCAGAAATCTGAATATTTGTGAAGTCAAACAAAAATATATTTTCAAATAATGATAGTTTTCAAATGTACAGTAAGCAGGTTACTCAAATCCATGCAAACACTTTTCTTACTTCCTCAATAAAAGAGTGTTTTAAAGATTTTGGAGACACTTTCACAAACGTTTTTTTTTTGTAAACATCTCAGAGAGAGTGAATGTTTTGAGGAAAAAGGAAAGGACACGCGCAGAGGGAAAGAAAGAGGATATCTATTGTCATATTTTCTTGCTCTGCCGCCCCCCCCTCTCCTGTCAGACTCATTGTCCTCCATCATAAAGGAGTCCGTTTGATCATCTTTAAAACGGCTGATTACCAGTCAGGATGCTTTTTAGGGTCCGACCTCAAAACAGACTCAACAATACCGAACAGAGAGGGAGTTCCTCTCAACAGTTTGGGCCCCTGCAGATTATAAAGACCATGGATTTAAACCCCCTCCTCCACCTCCATTACTTTCTATACCTTCAGCAATAACACATTTGAAACGCCGTGCAGGAAATTCAAGTTATGGGAGGCAGGGGGGCTCAAGCTGGGGGCCACATACCAGGAAGGCTTCTTGGAAATCGAAGCTGCAACCATTAAGGATTTTTCTGCAAAACAAAAAAAAACTTGCAAGTTTTTCTGCAACTCGGGGTCAGTAGACGTGTGTGTGGTCTGACAATATGGAAGACAGGTAAACTTGTGTATGCAGGTTATCTTTACAATATCAGAGGTATTTTAAAGACAGTATTTTTGAAGGTTTAAGTAGGATGTCAAAACCTGTGTTATGTGAAGTAAAGCGAATTGTGAGATGTGTTATGATGATTGATTGCACATCCCAAAGTCTTCTTGCACGGGACCAAGGTTGTGGTTGAGTTTTAATCACTTAAAAACATCAAACTGATTTGGGTCAAAGGTAAAGCCTCACAAAACACATTCGGGCCACAACACAGGAACTCCTAAGCTAACTATTCGGCGATTTTACGCAAAAGTCTAGGATAACATGAAAACACTTTGGACAGCAATTGATTTGAACTCCAACTCGACTGGTTGGCGACGTCGATATAAACACAAGGTTGTAAATACAGTTGTTGTTTATCAAGTGATCTTTTGGGGGCATTTTGCCTTTATTGTTTCCCAGAGCATCTGCAACAGTTCTGAGAATCTAAACCACCTTATATCACGTCTTAGAGAGTGTTTATTGAAATAGTAGTGAAGCGTCTTTCTCTCAGTGTGCATACTTACACTGAACAAAAATATAAACGCAACACTTTTGTTTTTGCTCCCATTTTTCAGGAGATGAACTCAAAGATCTAAAACATTTTCTACATACACAAAATAACCATTTCTCTTAAATATTGTTCATAAATCTGAAAAAATGTGTGATAGTGAGCACTTCTCCTTTGCCGAGATAATCCATCCCACCTCACAGGTGTGGCATATCAAGATGCTGATTAGACAGCATGATTATTGCACAGGTGTGCCTTAGGCTGGCCACAATGAAAGGCCACTCTGAACAGTGCAGTTTTGCTTTATTGAGGGGGTCTGGGGGGGTCCGAAAACCAGTCAGTATCTGGTGTGAGGGTTAGGGTAATGTTGTGAATCGAGTGGCCTGTGTTCGTCATCAATAACATACGCCTGCCCATACCATAACCCCACCACCACCATGGGCCACTCGATTCACAACATTACCCTAACCCTAATCCTAACCCTCACACCAGATACTGACTGGTTTCGGACCCCCCCAGACCCCCCCGATAAAGCAAAACTGTATGTTTAAGGGTGGCCTTTTATTTTTTCAGATTTGTGAACAATATTTGAGAGAAATGGTTATTTTGTGTATGTAGAAAATGTTTTAGATCTTTGAGTTCATCTCATGAAAAATGGGAGCAAAAACAAAAGTGTTGCGTTTATATTTTTGTTCAGTGTATATAGCTACGTCTGCTCTTTTAGAGTATAGGTCAATCCCAAAGGGAAGTATGGCAAAATGCAACAATGGTGTTCTCAACTCTAGAAAGAGAACGAAGTCACAACTTCATTCTCTTTGAAAATTGCAGAATTCCAACAAAAAAAGTCAAAATTCAAATAAAAAAGTCTGAACAGTTGGAATTTTTGATAAAAACGTCAGAAGAGTTTTTATGAAAATTGTTACGAACTCAGAATCTCAGGGTATAGGACCCGATTGCACGACCCAGGAGACAGAGGTAAAGTATTTGTAAGATACTTTATTTTCAAATAGATGAACAGAAATAAACACTATCTAATCTCTAGATGAGATGACGAAAGGTGAACAAAAGAAAACCGCTAACGTAGTGAGGAACAAAAACATCTTGGTATCAAGGAGAGCATGGATCTGACCTCGGCATGAGACAAGACGGACTCACGAAGAACACATGGGAGACTGGGGAATTTAAACACAGGACAACAAGAGACAGGTGGGGACAATCAGGGGCGGGGCGGGGCTGATGAGCACGGGAGACACACAAGAGGTAGATAATCAGGAAGCCTGGAATCACAGGTGAATGGTGAGTGACAAAACAACACAGGAAGTGGAAACCATAAAACAACATAAAAATGAGACTCTCTAAACATTTCTGTCGGTGCACAACACAAATGTCAGAATTGTGATGAGACAGTCAGGAAGTAACTAATACTTAAGAACTCACTCGTGGCTCTAATGCTCTTTCATAAAAATGAGACCCTATACTGAACTTAATAAGAGGACTTATAAAAACTAGAGTGAGTAAATGTTACTTTTCATTTAAACCACAGACTGCCCCATCATGCAAGCCTTCACCGAGATGTCCAATGGGCTCCATTATTCCCATTTGCACTCGTCACTACATCCCGTCCCTCTCGGTAACATCAACACAAAACACTTTCTCCATCCAACATGTCTCTTCACACACATTAGTCCATTCCACTGATCCTTTTGTCCTGGTTTCTTGGTAACCCCACTGAACCCGCAGGTATATGTGCTCCCAGGATCCCATGTGGCTCTTCCTATAGGGGCCCCTTTTCTGGAGGGATTGGGCCCTTTCATGGCCGCGCTGATCGTCCCTCCATGAAAGCTTTACAGTCGACCACTTTACGAATCAGCACAGGAAGCGGGGCTGACCTGCAATCGCAAAAACTCCGTAGGAAACTCTCCACAGGACCAACGCTGACCGCAGAGCAGTAGTTTAAACCAAATTATGAATGAGAAATCACTGAAAGGACTTCATCTGTTGTCCTCAGACACCCTCCTCCAGAGTTTCACCAACTGCTGTGTTTAGAAAGGGAGTTTTCACTAATTGCCACCTCCTGCTCGCAAATCAGCAACATGAATATCTAAAGTGTGTGTGTGTGTAAGATAAGATAAGATAAGATGAACCTTTATTAATCCCAGAGGGGAAATTCAGTTGTTCAAAGCAGCAACAGGGTAAGCGTGAAAAAAACAGGACAGCACAGATTCACACAGATTAATAAAAATAAAAAAATAAAAATAAAAATCAAGAATTTGTATTTAAATGATAATAATAATAAAAGACTATGAAATAGGAGATGAGTAAAAATAAGAGTCAAATAACTGTAAATAACTGTCAGTTTATGTACATATTTGGTCATCTAAGTTATAAAGTATGGAATAAGTTAAAGTGAAAAGTGAAAATGGACCTCTGTACACATAGTGACATATCTATCTACCTATTTGGTCTACTACGAATAATATGTTAACATGGGATGTGGAAACAGTGTATATTTATGTCCAGTAGGGATGTAACGATACCAAAAACTCACGGTACGATAATATCGCGATAACAAGTCCACGGTACGGTATTTATCGCGATATTGAATAATAAAGGGAAGAAGAAAAAAAATCGGATTTTTTTTTTTCTTCAATAAAACATTATTTTACTCGGAAAATGTTTTTTTATTACATAATAAATCTGGTTTTTACAGCATTTTTGTAGGATAGCAGTATTTTAAAGTGTCAAAAACAAAGTGACAGTAACAGACTGGAACAAGAAAACCAGTGTTTTTGTACCTACTGGTACTACCAAACAAAGTAAGCATTTTCTTTATGCCACTGCATCTCACAAATAAACAGGGACATTTAATAATCAGACCCTGCAATAAAATAAATCAAGTTTCACTTTAGTTTTTCAAGTAACTCAACTCAAACTCACTAGTCACTCACTCAGCATCATCAGACAGGTTTTTAGGAATATGACAATGTCCACATTTCCAGGTATTTATAAGCTGGGAAGTTTGGGCATTTACAATATCCCCTGCTCTGGAAAAAACTCTGTCGCTTGGTACTGATGTTGCTGGCTGTCTGTCGAAATGACGGACAGCGAAAAAGTCTAACGCCAGGCTTATTGACAGAGCGAGATATAAATATATGGTTGATACTTGTCAATGTCTCTAGGTGTGTAAATGTAGCCCTGTAAATACGATGTCCTTTTGTGTTATCTGTTGTTTTATTTTCATGTTGTAACCTACTTGCTGCCATGTTAGAGAGGTCTCTCTTGAAAAAGAGATCGATGATCTCAATGGGACCACCTGGTTAAATAAAGGTTTAAAAAAAAAAAAGTGTTTTAAAAAAAAAAGTGTTTAAATCTTTTTTTTTTTTTTTGAAAATCGCGGTAGATTTTGTCAGTCTCACGACGGTATTGGGAAGTTTATTTACCGCGATACCGCGATATTCGGTATATCGTTACATCCCTAATGTCCAGTGATTTAATTTGATTTATTTGTCATCATTAACCCCTTACTGTGCAGCCTGATGGCTACAGGCACAAAGGACTGTCCGAGGCGCTTGGTGCGTTGTTCTGGAGGGATCATCTTCACTAGCTCTGCGTGGAGTGGGGGGGAGGGGTTCTCTAGGATGCTGTCGAGCTTCCTCCCTCCTCGTCCTCCTCTCTGCCACCTCCTCCAGATTGTCCAGTTGTACTCCCACTACAGAGCTAGCCTTCCTCACGAGCCTGTTCAGCCTGCCAGTGTCCCATGTGTGTGTGTTTCCACCCCAGCACACCACGGCAAAGAAGAGCACACGGGCCACCACAGACTAGAACATCTTGCTCTGTCCCTTCCTGAAGAGAGCATCGGTGTTGTGTGTGTGTGTGTGTGTGTGTGTGTGTGTGTGTGTGTGTGTGTGTGTGTGTGTGTGTGTGTGTGTGTGTGTGTGTGTGTGTGTGTGTGTGTGTGTGTGTGTTCAAATCCTTCTTAATTCCTACCTACAGTTTTGAAGTGTTTCGGCCGTCACTTGAGATGCGTTCGTGTTGGCACTGGGAGGTTTTTTGGGAGGAAGTGTATTGCTTGCTCATCAGTGCAGTAAAAATGTACTTATTAAATGGAAGAAGTCTGAATGTGTTTGACAATCTGATGGATGTAAACATGCCATTACGAACATTTCAACCGATTTGAAAGCTGTATTATTGCAGAAAATAATTAAAGACAGGTATTCTCTTTTCAAAATGGCCGACATCTGTTTAGATATGTCAAAAAAGTCTGTAGAATTAGATAGAAGCAGTTCCTGGTGGCAATGCTTCCATTAACGACTATCATTGGATTACTTTGATGCTTA
>NW_027640324.1:0-12978 GCF_949606895.1 Notothenia rossii | reverse complement strand
ATTATATTTTATGGATAAGTCCCTGCCTTCATTTCCAAGTGTGAATCCATGCAGCTGCTTTGCTTAAAAAATAAAGTTTGTGCTTAGTCATCAACACAAGGATAAGTTTTAATGGACACATGGTGACTTGAAAAAAACTACAAGCAAGGATGATGAAGCAACATTGCGTGTTGCACTCACCACAATGCAGCACAACTTGGACATCCTCTACACATCATAAGACAACAAACTGTGTGTGGAAATTGTTTCAACATCATTTCACAACATCCTAAGGGTAACTGTTTATCATGTGCAGTTTGAAAAACCACCAGAACTTCTTCACCATGTCAAAAGTCAAACACATCTGAGGTTGGGTCGGTTGCCAAGAACAATAAAGGCTTGTTAATCACATACTAAAGCGTCAAAGAAATGTAAGAAAATTTTTGAAGAATGCTTTTCTGATTTATTTTATTACCCTAATAGAATATGGACAAATGTATATTTCCTTTTTTGTGAATCTTTAAAGTTTTTTTAAAGCAGGAAGTGTGGGATCATCAATCAAATATGGAGGTGTGTGGCGCAGTGGATTAGTGCGTTGGTGTTCGGATCAGGGGAGCAAAGGTTCAAACCCCACTGCAGTCAGCATGTCGTTGTGTCCCTGGGCAAGACACTTCACCTCAAATTGCTCCTGTGGGGATTGCCCAGAGAATTGAGTACTGTATGTAAGTCGCTTTGTATAAAAGCGTCTAACATGTAACATGTAATGTAATGTAAAAACATTATTAAAAAGGGGCTGAAACTACATAATTGTGACTAACCGAAGGCAGCCTATTGTAATGTTTACTGTTAGTCTGCATTATGTTATTGCTCATATATGATTATAAAAAGCTTCTACCCAGAGGCAAACAACACATTTCCGAGAAACTCTTGTGATTTTCCACCACTTTTTGGGCATGAAATGTCTTTGCTGTTAACTTGTTGTGTCAAAAAATGCATTGAATTGCTTCATCAAAAATAACTGAGAAACCAACACTGGTTCTTTGTTTTACAGAAAGAAACAAGTCGCCAAATCAAATTTTGGAAAAACATTGTAAGAGAGGGGTTTCGTAAACTATACATTTGCACCCTACCTAGATAGACGTTTATATGACAAAATATCCTCTTAGTAAATAGGGAAGTGAGAGGTAAACTGCAACAGTCAGTCTGGTAGCATAAACACAGTTAACAAGCACTGTTGAAAACATATAAAGGATTATTTTAGATTGCTTACTGAAAGCTGCCACAGCCATTATGAGCGTGACCACGATGGAGACCCAGGAGACCCAGAGGGCCTTCTTCCTGTAGCTCTGAGCTTCGTGGGGGCTTCAGCCGCATGCTGCTCTCGAGAAGACCTGCAATAAAAAACACAAACTCTGTTACATGCCTTTATTTCTTTGTCTTTGTTTTTTGTAATGGCCATTTATGTTTTATTGCAATATCATATCAGGCATCAGAGGTTGCATAAATGGTCATTTGACCTTTTCCAAAACGTATATTGGATAGTAATAAGATTCTCATACAACTTAAATCAGTACTAAAAATCTACCGGTATGGATGAAATAAAAATGTTTGTTATGTTATTATATTATGGACGTGAATTAAATAAGAGAACGTTGGATTTTGTTTTCGCAAAGAACACTAACACGGTCTTCTGACTGAAAGTCCTGTTCTGTGTCTACCCAGCCAACCGAACCATGTTGTTCCATAGGGTCATTTCCACCCTTTTTTTATTGGAACAGTTCCACAACAATGGTGTATTTTTTTCTTCCGAATATAAAGACAATGCATTTACTAGACTCCTGGTACTAGGATGGGTTAAAAGCAGAGGCCAAATGTTACAGTGTGTGCTGTGTGCTCTGCATGTGTGACCATTAAAGAGGGTTTCATCCCTCTGATTCTATCTATAACATGCCAGACAAAATTATGAGGCAAAAGGGTAATTCATACAATGAGTCCAAGTCTCCACGAGGCTCCGCTATGGTCTTTGTGACTCAAATTACATCATGCGCTGTGTCCGCGCAAGTCATTTTCATGCAGTCCAACATTTTATACCACGATGTCTTTAAGCTTAGGAAGTTATGACATTAGAAAAACATTACAAAAGTGACCAAAAACGTTGAAGTGGCTATTACATAGATCCTTAAATGTATCCATGTTTTTGCATTCGATAAATGTACATTTGTAGTACAAAGTACATTTTTAGAAAAAGGGATTTAATCGGTTGGATTGATTGATTAAATCCGGTCCTAAATTCTATTTACGGTTGTGTGTAAAAATAATTAAAATTATTCCGAATCAAAAGGGAGGTCAGTGGTCTGGCTCCGCCAATGCTTCATGACAATACTGCTCATAAAAAAGCATTGTTGTTGTAGCAGCTACAACGAATCCACTACAAGTCCCCAATAGTCAATGTGTATTCATTGCTGCCTTCAACATGAATGGGGTTTTAAGTTCCACCCTCCATGCATCTTTCTGTAAGATAATTCTCCACACCTTCCAGGAAAGCACAAGACCATCATCAATTTACACTGATTGACGTTGAGTAATACCCGAGGAACCACAGTATAATACAGATTACAGGGACAGCTTGTCAAGCTTTACTTTCTATACTCTTTTCCATTGAATTCAACAAAATTAATACATATATATAGTTCTATTTATATAAATATATATTTAATTACCATGATGATGCCATATGATTTTAATATCCAACATTAATGGCTGTTTAAGGCACAATTCCCTTCTAAGAGACTAAACAGATATAATGGCTTAAGACGAATACTCATTATATTATTATTCCACATGCAATTTATTTCTGTGAGAAAAGTGATTGCCTGAAGTCAGACAAACTGCCTGAAGCTATTCTGCTGTCATCAAGCGCTGCACAACAAGGTTCAACACGGATTAGGTGTCATTGCAGTGGGAGAAGAATTATTCAAGAGAAAGCAAAAACACTTCCTCCGGGAAGTAGGACTTTGCCTTTTACATGCTACCTTCTTTTTAAAACCCAAAATTCTAAAATCTCATTGACCATGGCTGAAAGTTCCACTTTCTGTAGTCAATGTAACACAAAACTGCGTCATTTGTCAAATTAATATTTAATTGTAAATATATGTTCATGTGCCACATCACCTCTGCAGGGTTATAGAAGGTTAAAGGAGGGCTACCGTGTTTTAGTATTAGGCTTTTCATACATTTAGCAAAAGACAGACATTAAATAATAGTGGGAAAAAAGCAGCTGGTAGAGATATTATGACATGACACACAGAGGACGTTATACAAATACCCCTGAGTCATCATGACTTGACAATTGACCTTTATTGTCTACGTAAAATCTGTTGAGTTCCCTTTTTTTTTTTTAAATCAGCCTTGGTTTCAATGAGTATCCTTTTTCTTGTAGAAAAGCTTGATGCTGGGGCACTTAAGTACATTTTGTATCTCTACACTTTGTTCCCCCTGGAAAAAATTGTGTAGCCCAAATTAGAAAAAGGCCCTTTTGACAAATGTATCATGAGACAATCACTATACCACACATTTATTTGATTGTCTTTTTTATCTTCGCATTTCTTTGGGATGGACATGTCCCCATGCACACAACCCTGTTAACTGCCACTGCTTAGTCTACAATGTGTTTTTCGATCTGCATTGCTTAAAGCAGCAAAAGAAAGACACTGTAGGAGCCATGAGAGTGAACCAATGTAGTAAAGTTGAGGGGAACAAAGCCAAAGATATGAGCAAGAAGATGCTATAAAACTCCATTAAGCTAACGTGAACTTTCGAGTCGGGCGAAAATTCTGTGTGGGTTTGTCCTCCAACTTTTATTAAAGCGATCTTGTATCTTATGTGAGAAAATGACCATTTGACATTGGTATCACGGTACAGCAAGGGTATCATTCATACTTAAATTCATTAGAAAAATTTGTTTTTTTTTTGTTTGTTTCATGTCTCTAGAATGGCAAGTTCCCCCTGCAAATATCCATTCTTACTCCCACTGCTTGTCTAGTGTGAGTGTAGACAGAAGGAGACATTGCAGACACAGTGTCCACAAGGAGTTGGTGCTACTAGGATGGCATCTCTCACTAGCTTCCCACCATTGAAAACTGCCAACTGCTTTTGACGGACAGCCAGACACTTCACTCCAAGCGATGTACTTTTGCAACTGACATTAGTTAATTACAAGGGTAATGTATCTTTCACTTTTGGTAGCTCGAAGTAAATGGCATGTGCCTGGAGCCACTTAAGTTTTGATAATGCATCTGTTAAAATATACTTTTTGCTATCAAAATGTGTCAAATGGGAGGCAGAGAAAGCCATTAAATATATTTGGATCAGATTTTCAATACCTTTGTATATTTAATGACCCTTAATGCAGGGTTTAAGATGTAAGATATGGTATGTTTATATGGATATTCCTCACAGCTTTCATTTTGAGCATTCAGTATTCACACATGAAAGTTTTGTTGTCACAAGAGGAGTACATAAAACACAAACCTTTGATTATTAACATCCCTAGGGCACAATCACATTTACCCCTTGACCATCATCATCTAGCTGTGTGAAATCATTTTATCTGGCCATAATTGATTACTTTGATGATAGAAATTCAAAAGAAATCACATGGCTTTTGTGTAGAAGAAGCTAAAAAAAGTGTCACAATGCAAATGTGTGTGTGTGTGTGTGTGTGTGTGTGTGTGTGTGTGTGTGTGTGTGTGTGTGTGTGTGTGTGTGTGTGTGTGTGTGTGTGTGTGTGTGTGTGTGTGTGTGTGTGTGTGTGTGTGTGTGTGTGTGTGTGTGTGTGTGTGTGTGTGTGTGTGTGTGTGTGTGTGTGTGTCAGAGCGAAGACTCGTGTAAATGATTTGAATGACTAGTGTTACACTAAAGGCATGTAAGGCCAGCTAAAAGTGTGTAGCACGTTAGACCCATTGGCTGACAGGCTAACTGATTGCAAAACAAATCTTATAGCCTCTGACTGACCTGCTTTGATAACACCTTGATAAGGAGTGACTCTGGAGAAAACCATTGTTTCCAGAACAGAAATTGCCAGATCATAAGTAAAGCTTACATAAATGGAATATTCCCAAAAGGTTTGTTCAAAACCATAATTGATTGTACTAGACAAACTATGACCTTTTTATGTATCTAGCTGAGGAAAGGCTGATAATTAAACTGCACATGGAGCTACTTTGAAACCTTTAAAAATGAAAAATGATAATGTGGTGTCTGGGTTTTAAACTTAAAAATAGAAACATGACTGTTGTTCAAAAGCCTTTTAGCGAGACCAGCTAACAAGCATGTGGGTGTGTGTCTGATGTGTGACTGAGGGAGTGAGGCAGCATGGTTAAATCCCTTTGCTCACATGATCCCAAGCTGGGGGATCAGACAGAAGGCATGTGCTCAACATCTTCTCATGCACTGTGGAGAGGCAGAGGAGCATGAATTATTTCACAGATTATCTGTCTCAAGCTTTTACAGTATGATTTAGTGTCAGTTTTGGCAAATATGACAAAAAAAGTAGTTATTATAATAAAGAAGCCGATTTTGTGGGAAATATAGGTTCACGTTTTTGGAGATTCGAGCCAAACAGTTCAATGCATCTTTCTTCTTTTATCCTTCATTCTGAATGTATCTCTTGCTAGTGTAGATACAAGGTGGATACTGTCCCTTGATAAAAAATACATCCAATAAAATAACTCTACACTATTCTAAATGCAATAACCATGTATTTGTTTTATTGACTCCACGTCTGCTTAATTATATTAGCATCAAAACTACTGAGTTAAATTAACAATCAAATATCCATTGAAATCAGATCCATAATACCTGAATGCATACACTAATAGCTTATAACTGAGGCCCTGTTATTATCAACTGTGGAATGTTTTTCAGAGATTTTTCTTCATGTTAGAAGATGAATGGGATTAAATTAGTGGAAAAGTAACTAACACACACAAACACACATCGAGCACACTTAGGGGTTTGGCACGCATGTGACTGGTATCAGAATAGCTTTGGCTGAGCCCCAATGTGCATGTTTAAAAAAAAAATCTGACTTTTCCCCAGAGGCAAGTACAAATTAAAAAAAGAATGGAACGCTTTTGGGATTGGATTCAATGTATCAATATGTTGAGCTTTGAATTCAACTTTCGCTTCACTCTGATCTGCTGATGTAGGACTGTTGTAAATTATTTAAAAGACAGCAGGCTAAAAATACCTCACATGGATAAAAATACCCCTCCCATCTCCCTAGGGTACCCTTTAACACTTCATAGACTATATGCATCTATAACTTTAAAAACATTTATGGATGAAGTTACCTTCTCCCTCCACACTGTCTGTGATTTTCATCTCCTGGCCCGTAGGGAGCGTCTCGGGCTGGCCGGGGCTCTTGGTAGGTTGGCGGTGGTTGTTGGTGAAGCCATCCTGGGCGCACTGGCCGTTCCGCATCGCAGCCGTAAAGGGATCCACAATAGTCGGGTCTGGGACAGGGTAGGTGTCCTGGGAGGCCGGGTCCGTCATTGTTTTTGCCGTTCGTTTTGTTTGCAGACTCAAAGAAAGGGTGATGAGGAAGAGATTCACGCCGGTGTAAGTGCAGAAGCCATCCAGCGTGTCCTAATAAAGCCCGGTGTACTCAGCTGCTGCGCAGAGAGGTGGGATGGCGATTCGAGATGGGAGATAAAGGGTTGGTCTCCCCAGCATCAGCAGCGAGACAACTCCCTCTCTAAGGAAAGTGAACCCTGCAAAGTGCAGCCTCTCTGGAAACCGCTAGTTAGACACAGTTTAGGGTTAGATGCGGCGATGCGATAAATGCTGAGATCTGCTGTGGATATGGCAGGCGGTGCCAGTAAGTTTTTTTTTGTTTTTTTATCTCTCTCCTCCCCTTTCCTCCTTCTGTCCTCTCAGAACTCACCACCTATTTTTCATACAGGCCACTCTATGACAGTGGTGGAAGAAGTACAGCTCTTTTAGCTAAGCAACATTGTGAAAATACAAGTAAAACTCCTATTCAAAATCTTACTTAGTAGTAAAAGTACAAGAGTTTTGGTATCACAATACAAGGCAAGTTTATTTATATAGCACCTTTCAACACAAGGCAATTCAAAGTGCTTTACAAAAATGTAAAGACATTAAGAAAATGACATTTAAAATCAGTCATTAAAAAGAAAAGATAATAAAAATACACTTTAACCAACAGGGAAATAACTATTTGTAGGCTACATAATGGCCAATTTCATAATAACATGTATTTAATCTCATTTATCTAAACCTGTAAAGCAAAGTTGTCAATTAAATACAGTGGAGTAAAAGTTAAAGATATTGGCTTCCAAATGTAGTGAAGTAGAGGTACAAAACTAGCAGAACATCTAAATACTCAGGTTAAAGGTAGGTAAGAATGGAGAAACCAGCTCGAGTGCGCTAGAATTTGAAAGTAGCCTACACAACCGGAAAAAATACAGAGCCCCTCATCCAAGACACAAGAACGCGCACATGACCAATGAGGGCACGAGATGAGTTTGTGCACGAGATGGAAGGCTGACAGGCAGGTAGGCCATCCAGTTATTTTTGGCCGGGCCGGTGTCGGTACCAGATGTGTTCGGGGTACCATATGTGTTCGGGGTCCGTCTCTTACCAGTGACGTCACGACGTCACGACGTAATGACGTCACGCATTGTGATTGGCTGTACGGTAATTTACCCACGCTGTTTAGACTAGTATAGAGGGTTTTTTTGATCATTACATTACATTGTATTTAGCTGACGCTTAAGTGCATTCGACCAACAAGATAAAAACTTGAAGAAATACAATAAAACTTGAAGAAAAACAAAGACGAATGAGGAGAAGAACAAGAGAAATCGAAGGTAAGAAGTATAAAACGTAATATGGTAGGTAATATGTAATATGTTCAGTGCCGTTGGTACGTTAGTTCAAACAGTAACAACGGACTATTTTTCTTAGCGTATGCATGTCAATTTAAATCAATACATACAACTATTTCACATGTACAATATTTTCTTAGCCCTAATACTTAATACTACTTATTTCGTTTTGATTGTTATATTTGATTATATTATATATTATCAATAAATTATATATTATATATCAATATGATATACTTTTCTATATAATAGATTATCAAAAAAAGTATTTATTAAGTAAGGGATAATGTGCAGCAATCACAATCAAGTCCACAATCGAATCCATAAAGACAAAGTAAATCTGTTTACAGTTGTTTCATATGTATGTTGAGAGGTATCCATATATCTTTTCATTTTGCTCTCAAAGTGCACCAGATTGATGCATTTAACTTCAATATTTAAAAAAAATCCCTCCAAAGGGAGTGCTTGTTCTTCCTTCTGTCTGTCTGAATCTGTGTATTCTCATGTTCCGATTAACCCAGCCAAATTTTTCTTCTTTTGTGTCTTGATGTGATCTTGAGTCGAGGCTGATCCTCTTGCTGTGGTCCCGCATCCTGGATCCTCTATCCTGAGTTCTGGATTAAGTCGTGGACTTCGGGTCGTGGCTGAACCTGTCTCTGCGGTCCTGCCTGGGTCTCGTCGTGCTGCCTCCCTGAAGGCTCCCACAGGATTCTTGACATCTTCGTGGATTCATCCTATTATTATAGACGCATGCATTTCCTAACATTTGGTCTACCTATGTTGCAAATGTATTATCTCTTCGATTTACACACGGCATCTATTGCACGTCTGTCCGTCCTGGGAGAGGGATCCCTCTTCTGTTGCCCTCCCCGAGGTTTCTCCCATTTTTCCCTTTAAACTGTGGGTTTTCTCTTGAAGTTTTTCCTTGTACGATGTGAGGGTCTAAGGACAAAGGGTGTCGTTTTCTTCTCATACTGATATTCTGAACAAACTGCTGTTGTATTAGCTGTAAAATGTCTTTACTGTAGGGTATTTTTATTATTTGTACAGCACTTTGGCTCGACCAAAAATCGTTTATAAATGTGCTATATAAATAAAACTTGATTTGATTGATTTGATTTGAAAGGGTGTGCGTCAAGGTTCCATATTAGGACCAATAATTTCACCATATACTGTATGTAAATAATCTCTAATAATCTTTCAAATGCTGCTTTCTATTTCTATGCAGATGATACTGTTATTTATTGTTCATCCTCTTCTATAGAGCAAGTCTTGATTTCCTCCAGTCTGCCTTTGATGTTATTCCATCCCATTTATCTCAACTCAAGTTAGTATTAAATGCAGACAACTCCAAACTCATGATATTCTCAAATCGCAAAAAGTTAACTTCTTTTCTCCCCAACATTTGTACTGTTCAAGGGACTGACATTGACATTGAAAGGGTCACTACATACACATATCTAGGTTTTATTATTGATCAGAACTTATCTTTCAAGTCATACACTGAAAATGTTGTTTTAAAATTAGGTTTCTCCTTTCAGACAAGGAAACATTTGATCTCTGCAACGTTTTTACCAGTATTGGATTCTGGTGATCTGCTTTACATGAATGCCTCTGACCAGTGCCTAAAGAGTTTGGATACTGTGTACCATTGTGCATTATGTTTTATTACATATATATATATATAATATATATATATATATATTGTGAGTTTGGAATAAATATGCACTTCATGAAAATTATTAGTTGGTTACTGTTAGTAAAAAAACAGTAAGGTTAATACTGGATGTTTGTTACACTTGGATATGTTTTCTGTAACACTTGTAACATAATTATTCTCCAGTTTTTGCATTTGAGTGACTTGCAGTTAATGCTCGACATTCAATTCAAAACCTTTATTTATCCAGGTAAAATCCTATTGAGATCAATGATCTATTTTTCAAGGGAGACCTGCAGCAGTAGGTTCCACATGAAGACATAAAAACTTAAACAACAGAACAACAAAAGGACATACAGCAAAAAATACAGGGATTACAATTTACATATCTATCCACATGTACAGGTACCAACAGCATCTGACAGTGGAGCATCCAACCGAGCTTTAAAAACATGTAGTGGTACCAGCTTGGTAATTGTACATTCTTTTTGCAGACTGTTCCAAGTTAGTGGAGCTGCACATCTAAAAGCTTTCTTCCCTAAGACAGTCCTAGCACTTGGCACATTTAATAAAACCACAGCATGAGATCTCAGGCAATAAGTACTTTCAATTTGCCGAGAGATCAGGGAGCAGATATAAGATGGTACTTTATCCAACATGGCTTTGTAAATGAAAATGTACCAGTGACTGAGCCTCAGTACAGTAAGTGATGGCAAAACCGCCTTGGTTTACAGTGTACAGTGATGCGTAAGTGCTTTACAGTTTGTCACAAATCTCAGTGCACTGTGATAGTAAAACCTTATTGTGGTGTAATTATATATCCAAAGCAGTCAGAAGTCAGAAAATCTTTAGTGATGTTTAACCACTCAGAAGACAGCCCATCAAAATTAACACATTGGGACCTTTCAGAGAGGTAGTTCATCTTCTACATATAATAACGGACAAAGTAAAGAATGAAGTGTAGGCTATGTTTAAATGTTCGGAATTTGACCGTGTATGATGGTCCTCTTGAGTTGCCGTACAGCCAATGGCGTACAGCCATTGCTCCGTTTTCATGTTTTTTTAACATGTTTTTCACAAACATTTTCACACGCTCGGAGCATAGGAATAATTCAATTCGGTTCGTCATGATCTGTAGATGTGATTTGCCCCCGAGCACCCCTGGGTAAATTACCGTACAGCGAATCACAATGCGTACAATGCGTGACGTCATTGGTAAGAGACGGCCCCCGAACACATATGGTACCCCGAACACATCTGGTACCGACACCGGCTCAGATGATTGGTTGTGCTTTTTAAAGTACTACGGCTTCCACAGATGACATTTAATATATTGACAAATATGTACACAAAATAAAGACATACAAAACATCTACTGGCAGTATTGGGATTTAAAGTGAAGAGCTGAGCAGATATTACAAGAGGTAGCTTTGTACCCAAATATGCAGAATATACAGTGTTATGTGAGGAATTCAAGAACTTAAAATAATGTTTATAAAAAGCACCTTATTAAGTAGGATTAGAAAACATTTGCTTAGATACAAAATGCGTTATAGTGCTCCTTGTGGTTTCTGAGGTACAGCCATGTTCTTGTCATATTATACGTATAGTACATAGAGTCGTTTTTTCCTGAAAAGAAAGAAATATAGAAGAAAAGAGTAGTCCCAAGGGCCCAAAATCTAATTATGGTATAGAGGAAAAAGTCAAATTTCACAAAACAGTTTCACCGTTTTTGAAGAGAACACTCCCACCAAAAGGAAATTCCAAATTTCAATTGCTGGAACAAATGGGTTAATGGAATTAGAGATAAGTGGTTTAGTTTATTTACGTGCCAGTGATTTTGCTATCTAATCCGAGAATCAATTCATTGACCCATGGTAAATCCAATTATCAGCATGCAAATCAATTATGTTCTCACCTGCTTGCAAGCTGTCAGGATGAACAACAACTACTGACCAACAGGTGGCACTAAAACATGCAATTATGAGAAGGTGAGGATGTGAACTCAGGATACAAATAATTTCCGTAAAATATAAATGAGATTGACACCGATTTGCTCTACAGTCAATAACAAACAGTATAGTCAAAAGGCATAATGATAATGTACGAAAATCATCTTTATCCTTAAATGGTTTCTATCCTGGGGGGGATGGACATTTTCACATGCTGTGTCCATATCAAGCATTAAGCTTTGTGGAATTGAGTACATTTACTCAAGTACCATTATATTTTGACATAATTGTGCCACGCAAGTACCAAGTGTTGTACACTTTTTACTCAACTTCCATTTAATACCCATAGTTATTTTTAACATATAGAAAAACATGGTATTGTTATGTGATATTATACATTACTTTACAAACAATAACCCAGTATTTTACAAATTATCTAAATGTGCTCTATATTAACAAAATACAACACTAAAATGCTCTGACATTTGTTAGTGTAACAGCATAGTTAAATATTTTGCATATTGACTGATTATATACTTCTGTAATTCTACTTCAGTAACATTTAGAATTTAGGAATTTTACTTATAATGGAGAATTAAAAAAAATGTGTTATTTTCAATTGTAGATCTTCTACCACCGGTAGGACAGTTTCATACATAGAAATTAAAGAGGGATTTCACCCAATAAAAACTAACCTAATAAAATATGTTTTTTAGCCGAAGTTGAAAAAATGTCCACTGATTTTGCCTCTCTACTATTTTCTGGTAGTGTGTTCAAGAGCTTCACCCATTTAATTATTGATTTTGTTTATGAGAGTATTTGAAGTTGAATACTAAATAGTTCAGTATGTCAACTATTTACAATGCTAAACAGCCTTCACTGACTACTGATTACTTTCTGCTTGTTTTACAGACTAGGTAATAAATGACTAGGGTGTCCCAGCAGCAGCCATTCACCTGGCGGTCATTGGTTTCTGTCTGAGGGTGGAAAGCTAATTTGCTGGATTCACAATCAGTTACTGCAGGAAATCTTTGGCAGCAGACCTCCACTTTTCCCAGAAGATGAAGATTGATATTCATAATCATATTTTACCAAAGGAGTGGCCGGATTTGAAGCAGGTAGGCACTGAAAGATCATGTAGTTCACATCTTTGTATCAGTTCCGCAGCGGGCAGAGCTCTAATTCAATGCAATTCAAAAGCAGTAAAGTCAAATGTACAGAGTTGTTTCTCCATTTGGAGTGTCAGCAGGGAGTTTAACAGATCACTCCATAAATCAGTGTTCTCTATGGATGGTTCAACTTTAATCAATAGTGGCGATTGGCCTTGCTCTTGCCTGTCCTATCTGTTATCTGTGTCTGCTCTTATGTCTTTGTTACTATGGAGGCCTCTGGCTTTGGCTAATGATTTCCCATTTTTAGTGCTGGACAGAAGACATATTCTGCACACTGGTGCATTCACCCCAACCCTTATTTATTT
>NW_027640326.1:30000-36637 GCF_949606895.1 Notothenia rossii | reverse complement strand
TTAAAGCATTTTGCGGGACTCCAGCGAGCTCCAGACTAGTTTCATTGTGTCGGGGACCCTGGATAATGATAAAACACATCATTTAAATGCCAAAAACACCATTAAAAGTCACTTTTAGGGGCAAAAAACAGCCTCTGTCCACTTCGTTAACAAACTGATGGGGAAAAGGACCAAATCGTGATTAAAGCATTTTGCGGGACCCCAGCGAGCTCCAGACTAGTTTCATTGTGTCGGGGACCCTGGATAATGATAAAACACATCATTTAAATACAAAAAACACCATTAAAAGTCACTTTTAGGGGCAAAAAACAGCCTCTGTCCACTTCGTTAACAAAGTGATGGGGAAAAGGACCAAATCGTGATTAAAGCATTTTGCGGGACTCCAGCGAGCTCCAGACTAGTTTCATTGTGTCGGGGACTCTGGATAATGATAAAACACATCATTTAAATGCCAAAAACACCATTAAAAGTCACTTTTAGGGGCAAAAAACAGCCTCTGTCCACTTCGTTAACAAACTGATGGGGAAAAGTACAAAATCGTGATTAAAGCATTTTGCGGGACCCCAGCGAGCTCCAGACTAGTTTCATTGTGTCGGGGACCCTGGATAATGATAAAACACATCATTTAAATACAAAAAACACCATTAAAAGTCACTTTTAGGGGCAAAAAACAGCCTCTGTCCACTTCGTTAACAAAGTGATGGGGAAAAGGACAAAATCGTGATTAAAGCATTTTGCGGGACTCCAGCGAGCTCCAGACTAGTTTCATTGTGTCGGGGACCCTGGATAATGATAAAACACATCATTTAAATGCCAAAAACACCATTAAAAGTCACTTTTAGGGGCAAAAAACAGCCTCTGTCCACTTCGTTAACAAAGTGATGGGGAAAAGTACAAAATCGTGATTAAAGCATTTTGCGGGACCCCAGCGAGCTCCAGACTAGTTTCATTGTGTCGGGGACCCTGGATAATGATAAAACACATCATTTAAATGCCAAAAACACCATTAAAAGTCACTTTTAGGGGCAAAAAACAGCCTCTGTCCACTTCGTTAACAAAGTGATGGGGAAAAGGACAAAATCGTGATTAAAGCATTTTGCGGGACCCCAGCGAGCTCCAGACTATGTGCATTGCGTCGGGGACCCTGGAGAAAGATAAAACACATCATTTAAATACAAAAAACACCATTAAAAGTCACTTTTAGGGGCAAAAAACAGCCTCTGTCCACTTCGTTAACAAAGTGATGGGGAAAAGGACAAAATCGTGATTAAAGCATTTTGCGGGACTCCAGCGAGCTCCAGACTAGTTTCATTGTGTCGGGGACCCTGGATAATGATAAAACACATCATTTAAATGCCAAAAACACCATTAAAAGTCACTTTTAGGGGCAAAAAACAGCCTCTGTCCACTTCGTTAACAAAGTGATGGGGAAAAGTACAAAATCGTGATTAAAGCATTTTGCGGGACCCCAGCGAGCTCCAGACTAGTTTCATTGTGTCGGGGACCCTGGATAATGATAAAACACATCATTTAAATGCCAAAAACACCATTAAAAGTCACTTTTAGGGGCAAAAAACAGCCTCTGTCCACTTCGTTAACAAAGTGATGGGGAAAAGGACAAAATCGTGATTAAAGCATTTTGCGGGACTCCAGCGAGCTCCAGACTAGTTTCATTGTGTCGGGGACCCTGGATAATGATAAAACACATCATTTAAATGCCAAAAACACCATTAAAAGTCACTTTTAGGGGCAAAAAACAGCCTCTGTCCACTTCGTTAACAAAGTGATGGGGAAAAGTACAAAATCGTGATTAAAGCATTTTGCGGGACTCCAGCGAGCTCCAGACTAGTTTCATTGTGTCGGGGACCCTGGATAATGATAAAACACATCATTTAAATGCCAAAAACACCATTAAAAGTCACTTTTAGGGGCAAAAAACAGCCTCTGTCCACTTCGTTAACAAAGTGATGGGGAAAAGTACAAAATCGTGATTAAAGCATTTTGCGGGACCCCAGCGAGCTCCAGACTAGTTTCATTGTGTCGGGGACCCTGGATAATGATAAAACACATCATTTAAATACAAAAAACACCATTAAAAGTCACTTTTAGGGGCAAAAAACAGCCTCTGTCCACTTCGTTAACAAAGTGATGGGGAAAAGGACAAAATCGTGATTAAAGCATTTTGCGGGACTCCAGCGAGCTCCAGACTAGTTTCATTGTGTCGGGGACCCTGGATAATGATAAAACACATCATTTAAATGCCAAAAACACCATTAAAAGTCACTTTTAGGGGCAAAAAACAGCCTCTGTCCACTTCGTTAACAAAGTGATGGGGAAAAGGACAAAATCGTGATTAAAGCATTTTGCGGGACTCCAGCGAGCTCCAGACTAGTTTCATTGTGTCGGGGACCCTGGATAATGATAAAACACATCATTTAAATGCCAAAAACACCATTAAAAGTCACTTTTAGGGGCAAAAAACAGCCTCTGTCCACTTCGTTAACAAAGTGATGGGGAAAAGGACCAAATCGTGATTAAAGCATTTTGCGGGACTCCAGCGAGCTCCAGACTAGTTTCATTGTGTCGGGGACCCTGGATAATGATAAAACACATCATTTAAATGCCAAAAACACCATTAAAAGTCACTTTTAGGGGCAAAAAACAGCCTCTGTCCACTTCGTTAACAAAGTGATGGGGAAAAGGACCAAATCGTGATTAAAGCATTTTGCGGGACCCCAGCGAGCTCCAGACTATGTGCATTGCGTCGGGGACCCTGGAGAAAGATAAAACACATCATTTAAATACAAAAAACACCATTAAAAGTCACTTTTAGGGGCAAAAAACAGCCTCTGTCCACTTCGTTAACAAAGTGATGGGGAAAAGGACCAAATCGTGATTAAAGCATTTTGCGGGACCCCAGCGAGCTCCAGACTATGTGCATTGCGTCGGGGACCCTGGAGAAAGATAAAACACATCATTTAAATACAAAAAACACCATTAAAAGTCACTTTTAGGGGCAAAAAACAGCCTCTGTCCACTTCGTTAACAAAGTGATGGGGAAAAGGACCAAATCGTGATTAAAGCATTTTGCGGGACCCCAGCGAGCTCCAGACTATGTGCATTGCGTCGGGGACCCTGGAGAAAGATAAAACACATCATTTAAATACAAAAAACACCATTAAAAGTCACTTTTAGGGGCAAAAAACAGCCTCTGTCCACTTCGTTAACAAAGTGATGGGGAAAAGGACAAAATCGTGATTAAAGCATTTTGCGGGACTCCAGCGAGCTCCAGACTAGTTTCATTGTGTCGGGGACCCTGGATAATGATAAAACACATCATTTAAATGCCAAAAACACCATTAAAAGTCACTTTTAGGGGCAAAAAACAGCCTCTGTCCACTTCGTTAACAAAGTGATGGGGAAAAGTACAAAATCGTGATTAAAGCATTTTGCGGGACTCCAGCGAGCTCCAGACTAGTTTCATTGTGTCGGGGACCCTGGATAATGATAAAACACATCATTTAAATGCCAAAAACACCATTAAAAGTCACTTTTAGGGGCAAAAAACAGCCTCTGTCCACTTCGTTAACAAACTGATGGGGAAAAGGACCAAATCGTGATTAAAGCATTTTGCGGGACCCCAGCGAGCTCCAGACTAGTTTCATTGTGTCGGGGACCCTGGATAATGATAAAACACATCATTTAAATACAAAAAACACCATTAAAAGTCACTTTTAGGGGCAAAAAACAGCCTCTGTCCACTTCGTTAACAAAGTGATGGGGAAAAGGACCAAATCGTGATTAAAGCATTTTGCGGGACTCCAGCGAGCTCCAGACTAGTTTCATTGTGTCGGGGACTCTGGATAATGATAAAACACATCATTTAAATGCCAAAAACACCATTAAAAGTCACTTTTAGGGGCAAAAAACAGCCTCTGTCCACTTCGTTAACAAACTGATGGGGAAAAGTACAAAATCGTGATTAAAGCATTTTGCGGGACCCCAGCGAGCTCCAGACTAGTTTCATTGTGTCGGGGACCCTGGATAATGATAAAACACATCATTTAAATACAAAAAACACCATTAAAAGTCACTTTTAGGGGCAAAAAACAGCCTCTGTCCACTTCGTTAACAAAGTGATGGGGAAAAGGACCAAATCGTGATTAAAGCATTTTGCGGGACTCCAGCGAGCTCCAGACTAGTTTCATTGTGTCGGGGACCCTGGATAATGATAAAACACATCATTTAAATGCCAAAAACACCATTAAAAGTCACTTTTAGGGGCAAAAAACAGCCTCTGTCCACTTCGTTAACAAAGTGATGGGGAAAAGGACAAAATCGTGATTAAAGCATTTTGCGGGACTCCAGCGAGCTCCAGACTAGTTTCATTGTGTCGGGGACCCTGGATAATGATAAAACACATCATTTAAATGCCAAAAACACCATTAAAAGTCACTTTTAGGGGCAAAAAACAGCCTCTGTCCACTTCGTTAACAAAGTGATGGGGAAAAGTACAAAATCGTGATTAAAGCATTTTGCGGGACCCCAGCGAGCTCCAGACTAGTTTCATTGTGTCGGGGACCCTGGATAATGATAAAACACATCATTTAAATGCCAAAAACACCATTAAAAGTCACTTTTAGGGGCAAAAAACAGCCTCTGTCCACTTCGTTAACAAAGTGATGGGGAAAAGTACAAAATCGTGATTAAAGCATTTTGCGGGACCCCAGCGAGCTCCAGACTAGTTTCATTGTGTCGGGGACCCTGGATAATGATAAAACACATCATTTAAATACAAAAAACACCATTAAAAGTCACTTTTAGGGGCAAAAAACAGCCTCTGTCCACTTCGTTAACAAAGTGATGGGGAAAAGGACCAAATCGTGATTAAAGCATTTTGCGGGACTCCAGCGAGCTCCAGACTAGTTTCATTGTGTCGGGGACCCTGGATAATGATAAAACACATCATTTAAATGCCAAAAACACCATTAAAAGTCACTTTTAGGGGCAAAAAACAGCCTCTGTCCACTTCGTTAACAAAGTGATGGGGAAAAGGACCAAATCGTGATTAAAGCATTTTGCGGGACTCCAGCGAGCTCCAGACTAGTTTCATTGTGTCGGGGACCCTGGATAATGATAAAACACATCATTTAAATGCCAAAAACACCATTAAAAGTCACTTTTAGGGGCAAAAAACAGCCTCTGTCCACTTCGTTAACAAAGTGATGGGGAAAAGGACCAAATCGTGATTAAAGCATTTTGCGGGACCCCAGCGAGCTCCAGACTATGTGCATTGCGTCGGGGACCCTGGAGAAAGATAAAACACATCATTTAAATACAAAAAACACCATTAAAAGTCACTTTTAGGGGCAAAAAACAGCCTCTGTCCACTTCGTTAACAAAGTGATGGGGAAAAGTACAAAATCGTGATTAAAGCATTTTGCGGGACCCCAGCGAGCTCCAGACTAGTTTCATTGTGTCGGGGACCCTGGATAATGATAAGACCCATCATTTAAATGCCAAAAACACCATTAAAAGTCACTTTTAGGGGCACAAAACAGCCTCTGTCCACTTCGTTAACAAACTGATGGACAAAAGTGTGAAAACGGCCGAGCCGCTGCTCTCAGGGCCTCAGACTCACAGGCACACACACACACACACACACATGCAGAGATCCAGGAGCAGGAATCCTGGGCACACGAGTGTTAAAAGTGCGTTAAACTGTTTTAATCCGATTATTTTACCCAGGATTAAGTGTTTGCAAGGCGGGGAAAGTATTCCTGCAGCCCCTCCATCACGGTGGTGATGATTAGAAATGATTTCCAGGTCAGAAAGCGGTTTTTAAAAGTGGCCCAAAAATATTTCAATCTGTTTAAAAAGCACAAAGTGATTTGAGTGCAGTTCTCATGTGTCCCCACAGGAGGGCGCCTCGTCCCAGGGAGCACAGTGCTTTCACAGTCAAAAATACAACCCAAAAAAGGGCAAATCGATGGATTTAAAGCGCAGGGAAGCTCCGCACCGCACACAGGTACATTCCTAATTCCCCACCATAGTGACCACGGTGATTTAAACTAGTTTATGCGGGGGAAAGAGTGCTGAAAATAGGATTAAACCCTGCTCACAGTGTGGTAAGAGCCAGATTGTTTCAGAGAGTAAGGATACCATGGACCATTTGCATCCAAAATGATCCATTTAAAAGCCATGTGTAAGGGGGGGAAAGTGCAAGTGCAGAGAGGAGCCTGAAAATGCCTCTCCAGGACCCCGGGGAGCAGCTCCCAGGGGCTGGAGAGGGGGAGACATGTGGCTCACAGGCAGGCCTGGGGGCCCCTGCAGAGCCCACAGCTGCTGGGCATCGACATTGGAGGTGGGCAGTCCGCCTTTCAGCACCCACACTCGGCCCTGGCACCCGCATATCCTCTCTGGAGCCAATCTACAAGAAGCAACTATGCCTCCAAACTCTTTGCTTACGGCCATACCACTCTGATCACGCCCGATCTCGTCCGATCTCGGAAGCTAAGCAGGGTCGGGCCGGGTCAGTACTTGGATGGGAGACCGCCTGGGAATACCCGGTGCTGTAAGCTTTTTTTAAATGCAGCTACATGCATGGTCACAAGGTACGATTTATACCCTAAAATAG
>NW_027640326.1:0-20000 GCF_949606895.1 Notothenia rossii | reverse complement strand
TGAAAAAGGGCTTAAAGTGTTGAAATGTATCCGAAAATAGTGCCTCATGAGGCGGGTAGAGTCCCCTGACAACTCCCCTCGCATTCCTCCACACTCTGAAAAAGTCAGAGTTATTTTTTGGAGAACCATGAAAAAGGGCTAAAAGTGTTGAAATGTATCCGAAAATAGTGCCTCATGAGGCGGATTGAGTCCCCTGTCAACTCCCCTTACCTTCCTCCAGAGCCCAGTTCAAAAACTTTAAGTTTGGTAAGAACCATGCTGGGGGGTCTCCAGGCAACAAAATGTATCCGAGCCAAAGTGCACATACAGCGGATGAATTCCTCCATGAAGTTACACAGCCGTTTTTTTTCTGAGTCCTCTCAAAAACCGGGTTTCCGATTTCGTGCAGAAGGTAGCTTGTAAAACATGAACGGTTTTTTACAACGGAGGAGGGGAAGTCTGGATTCCCCTCTCCGTTGTACCGTGCAACGGGGTAGGGGAAAAGTCTTCGGCGCTTCGTCCCGAAGCGCCGAACACTTTTCCCCTTCTCCAATTTTTCAGATCCCCTCTCCCATGTAATTTTAAAAGTTCAGTTTTTGATTATTTTAACATATAATTGACCGTTTTCTTTCATTTTTTTTTCATTCCACGGGTGGGGGCCTATGGCAGGCTGCCTATGAGCTCCCAAATTTGGCCCGGATCATCCGGGATTTGTGGGATAAGCTCCATAAACTGACAAAGTCATCCAAATATGTCGCTTTTATCGCCCAAAGATATATCATGCAAATACATTAAAATAGTAAAAGGTACAATTGTGCTCGGCATTAACCGGAATTTGATTTATATAGCCCCCAAAAAATAATTAAAAATCATTTTCGTGGGGAAAAGTGTTAAAACGCCTGATTAAAGCATTTGCGGGACCCCAGCGAGCTCCAGACTAGTTTCATTGTGTCGGGGACCCTGGATAATGATAAAACACATCATTTAAATGCCAAAAACACCATTAAAAGTCACTTTTAGGGGCAAAAAACAGCCTCTGTCCACTTCGTTAACAAAGTGATGGGGAAAAGGACCAAATCGTGATTAAAGCATTTTGCGGGACTCCAGCGAGCTCCAGACTAGTTTCATTGTGTCGGGGACCCTGGATAATGATAAAACACATCATTTAAATGCCAAAAACACCATTAAAAGTCACTTTTAGGGGCAAAAAACAGCCTCTGTCCACTTCGTTAACAAAGTGATGGGGAAAAGGACCAAATCGTGATTAAAGCATTTTGCGGGACCCCAGCGAGCTCCAGACTAGTTTCATTGTGTCGGGGACCCTGGATAATGATAAAACACATCATTTAAATGCCAAAAACACCATTAAAAGTCACTTTTAGGGGCAAAAAACAGCCTCTGTCCACTTCGTTAACAAAGTGATGGGGAAAAGGACAAAATCGTGATTAAAGCATTTTGCGGGACCCCAGCGAGCTCCAGACTAGTTTCATTGTGTCGGGGACCCTGGATAATGATAAAACACATCATTTAAATGCCAAAAACACCATTAAAAGTCACTTTTAGGGGCAAAAAACAGCCTCTGTCCACTTCGTTAACAAAGTGATGGGGAAAAGTACAAAATCGTGATTAAAGCATTTTGCGGGACCCCAGCGAGCTCCAGACTAGTTTCATTGTGTCGGGGACCCTGGATAATGATAAAACACATCATTTAAATACAAAAAACACCATTAAAAGTCACTTTTAGGGGCAAAAAACAGCCTCTGTCCACTTCGTTAACAAAGTGATGGGGAAAAGGACAAAATCGTGATTAAAGCATTTTGCGGGACTCCAGCGAGCTCCAGACTAGTTTCATTGTGTCGGGGACCCTGGATAATGATAAAACACATCATTTAAATGCCAAAAACACCATTAAAAGTCACTTTTAGGGGCAAAAAACAGCCTCTGTCCACTTCGTTAACAAAGTGATGGGGAAAAGGACCAAATCGTGATTAAAGCATTTTGCGGGACTCCAGCGAGCTCCAGACTAGTTTCATTGTGTCGGGGACCCTGGATAATGATAAAACACATCATTTAAATGCCAAAAACACCATTAAAAGTCACTTTTAGGGGCAAAAAACAGCCTCTGTCCACTTCGTTAACAAAGTGATGGGGAAAAGGACCAAATCGTGATTAAAGCATTTTGCGGGACCCCAGCGAGCTCCAGACTATGTGCATTGCGTCGGGGACCCTGGAGAAAGATAAAACACATCATTTAAATACAAAAAACACCATTAAAAGTCACTTTTAGGGGCAAAAAACAGCCTCTGTCCACTTCGTTAACAAAGTGATGGGGAAAAGGACAAAATCGTGATTAAAGCATTTTGCGGGACTCCAGCGAGCTCCAGACTAGTTTCATTGTGTCGGGGACCCTGGATAATGATAAAACACATCATTTAAATGCCAAAAACACCATTAAAAGTCACTTTTAGGGGCAAAAAACAGCCTCTGTCCACTTCGTTAACAAACTGATGGGGAAAAGGACCAAATCGTGATTAAAGCATTTTGCGGGACCCCAGCGAGCTCCAGACTAGTTTCATTGTGTCGGGGACCCTGGATAATGATAAAACACATCATTTAAATGCCAAAAACACCATTAAAAGTCACTTTTAGGGGCACAAAACAGCCTCTGTCCACTTCGTTAACAAACTGATGGGGAAAAGGACCAAATCGTGATTAAAGCATTTTGCGGGACTCCAGCGAGCTCCAGACTAGTTTCATTGTGTCGGGGACCCTGGATAATGATAAAACACATCATTTAAATGCCAAAAACACCATTAAAAGTCACTTTTAGGGGCAAAAAACAGCCTCTGTCCACTTCGTTAACAAAGTGATGGGGAAAAGTACAAAATCGTGATTAAAGCATTTTGCGGGACTCCAGCGAGCTCCAGACTAGTTTCATTGTGTCGGGGACCCTGGATAATGATAAAACACATCATTTAAATGCCAAAAACACCATTAAAAGTCACTTTTAGGGGCAAAAAACAGCCTCTGTCCACTTCGTTAACAAAGTGATGGGGAAAAGTACAAAATCGTGATTAAAGCATTTTGCGGGACCCCAGCGAGCTCCAGACTAGTTTCATTGTGTCGGGGACCCTGGATAATGATAAAACACATCATTTAAATGCCAAAAACACCATTAAAAGTCACTTTTAGGGGCAAAAAACAGCCTCTGTCCACTTCGTTAACAAAGTGATGGGGAAAAGTACAAAATCGTGATTAAAGCATTTTGCGGGACCCCAGCGAGCTCCAGACTAGTTTCATTGTGTCGGGGACCCTGGATAATGATAAAACACATCATTTAAATGCCAAAAACACCATTAAAAGTCACTTTTAGGGGCAAAAAACAGCCTCTGTCCACTTCGTTAACAAAGTGATGGGGAAAAGTACAAAATCGTGATTAAAGCATTTTGCGGGACCCCAGCGAGCTCCAGACTAGTTTCATTGTGTCGGGGACCCTGGATAATGATAAAACACATCATTTAAATGCCAAAAACACCATTAAAAGTCACTTTTAGGGGCAAAAAACAGCCTCTGTCCACTTCGTTAACAAAGTGATGGGGAAAAGTACAAAATCGTGATTAAAGCATTTTGCGGGACCCCAGCGAGCTCCAGACTAGTTTCATTGTGTCGGGGACCCTGGATAATGATAAAACACATCATTTAAATGCCAAAAACACCATTAAAAGTCACTTTTAGGGGCAAAAAACAGCCTCTGTCCACTTCGTTAACAAAGTGATGGGGAAAAGTACAAAATCGTGATTAAAGCATTTTGCGGGACCCCAGCGAGCTCCAGACTAGTTTCATTGTGTCGGGGACCCTGGATAATGATAAAACACATCATTTAAATACAAAAAACACCATTAAAAGTCACTTTTAGGGGCAAAAAACAGCCTCTGTCCACTTCGTTAACAAAGTGATGGGGAAAAGGACCAAATCGTGATTAAAGCATTTTGCGGGACTCCAGCGAGCTCCAGACTAGTTTCATTGTGTCGGGGACCCTGGATAATGATAAAACACATCATTTAAATGCCAAAAACACCATTAAAAGTCACTTTTAGGGGCAAAAAACAGCCTCTGTCCACTTCGTTAACAAAGTGATGGGGAAAAGGACCAAATCGTGATTAAAGCATTTTGCGGGACCCCAGCGAGCTCCAGACTATGTGCATTGCGTCGGGGACCCTGGAGAAAGATAAAACACATCATTTAAATACAAAAAACACCATTAAAAGTCACTTTTAGGGGCAAAAAACAGCCTCTGTCCACTTCGTTAACAAAGTGATGGGGAAAAGGACCAAATCGTGATTAAAGCATTTTGCGGGACCCCAGCGAGCTCCAGACTATGTGCATTGCGTCGGGGACCCTGGAGAAAGATAAAACACATCATTTAAATACAAAAAACACCATTAAAAGTCACTTTTAGGGGCAAAAAACAGCCTCTGTCCACTTCGTTAACAAAGTGATGGGGAAAAGGACAAAATCGTGATTAAAGCATTTTGCGGGACTCCAGCGAGCTCCAGACTAGTTTCATTGTGTCGGGGACCCTGGATAATGATAAAACACATCATTTAAATGCCAAAAACACCATTAAAAGTCACTTTTAGGGGCAAAAAACAGCCTCTGTCCACTTCGTTAACAAACTGATGGGGAAAAGGACCAAATCGTGATTAAAGCATTTTGCGGGACCCCAGCGAGCTCCAGACTAGTTTCATTGTGTCGGGGACCCTGGATAATGATAAAACACATCATTTAAATGCCAAAAACACCATTAAAAGTCACTTTTAGGGGCACAAAACAGCCTCTGTCCACTTCGTTAACAAACTGATGGGGAAAAGGACCAAATCGTGATTAAAGCATTTTGCGGGACTCCAGCGAGCTCCAGACTAGTTTCATTGTGTCGGGGACCCTGGATAATGATAAAACACATCATTTAAATGCCAAAAACACCATTAAAAGTCACTTTTAGGGGCAAAAAACAGCCTCTGTCCACTTCGTTAACAAAGTGATGGGGAAAAGTACAAAATCGTGATTAAAGCATTTTGCGGGACTCCAGCGAGCTCCAGACTAGTTTCATTGTGTCGGGGACCCTGGATAATGATAAAACACATCATTTAAATGCCAAAAACACCATTAAAAGTCACTTTTAGGGGCAAAAAACAGCCTCTGTCCACTTCGTTAACAAAGTGATGGGGAAAAGTACAAAATCGTGATTAAAGCATTTTGCGGGACCCCAGCGAGCTCCAGACTAGTTTCATTGTGTCGGGGACCCTGGATAATGATAAAACACATCATTTAAATGCCAAAAACACCATTAAAAGTCACTTTTAGGGGCAAAAAACAGCCTCTGTCCACTTCGTTAACAAAGTGATGGGGAAAAGTACAAAATCGTGATTAAAGCATTTTGCGGGACCCCAGCGAGCTCCAGACTAGTTTCATTGTGTCGGGGACCCTGGATAATGATAAAACACATCATTTAAATGCCAAAAACACCATTAAAAGTCACTTTTAGGGGCAAAAAACAGCCTCTGTCCACTTCGTTAACAAAGTGATGGGGAAAAGTACAAAATCGTGATTAAAGCATTTTGCGGGACCCCAGCGAGCTCCAGACTAGTTTCATTGTGTCGGGGACCCTGGATAATGATAAAACACATCATTTAAATGCCAAAAACACCATTAAAAGTCACTTTTAGGGGCAAAAAACAGCCTCTGTCCACTTCGTTAACAAAGTGATGGGGAAAAGTACAAAATCGTGATTAAAGCATTTTGCGGGACTCCAGCGAGCTCCAGACTAGTTTCATTGTGTCGGGGACCCTGGATAATGATAAAACACATCATTTAAATGCCAAAAACACCATTAAAAGTCACTTTTAGGGGCAAAAAACAGCCTCTGTCCACTTCGTTAACAAAGTGATGGGGAAAAGTACAAAATCGTGATTAAAGCATTTTGCGGGACCCCAGCGAGCTCCAGACTAGTTTCATTGTGTCGGGGACCCTGGATAATGATAAAACACATCATTTAAATGCCAAAAACACCATTAAAAGTCACTTTTAGGGGCAAAAAACAGCCTCTGTCCACTTCGTTAACAAAGTGATGGGGAAAAGGACCAAATCGTGATTAAAGCATTTTGCGGGACTCCAGCGAGCTCCAGACTAGTTTCATTGTGTCGGGGACCCTGGATAATGATAAAACACATCATTTAAATGCCAAAAACACCATTAAAAGTCACTTTTAGGGGCAAAAAACAGCCTCTGTCCACTTCGTTAACAAAGTGATGGGGAAAAGGACCAAATCGTGATTAAAGCATTTTGCGGGACCCCAGCGAGCTCCAGACTATGTGCATTGCGTCGGGGACCCTGGAGAAAGATAAAACACATCATTTAAATACAAAAAACACCATTAAAAGTCACTTTTAGGGGCAAAAAACAGCCTCTGTCCACTTCGTTAACAAAGTGATGGGGAAAAGGACAAAATCGTGATTAAAGCATTTTGCGGGACTCCAGCGAGCTCCAGACTAGTTTCATTGTGTCGGGGACCCTGGATAATGATAAAACACATCATTTAAATGCCAAAAACACCATTAAAAGTCACTTTTAGGGGCAAAAAACAGCCTCTGTCCACTTCGTTAACAAACTGATGGGGAAAAGGACCAAATCGTGATTAAAGCATTTTGCGGGACCCCAGCGAGCTCCAGACTAGTTTCATTGTGTCGGGGACCCTGGATAATGATAAAACACATCATTTAAATGCCAAAAACACCATTAAAAGTCACTTTTAGGGGCACAAAACAGCCTCTGTCCACTTCGTTAACAAACTGATGGGGAAAAGGACCAAATCGTGATTAAAGCATTTTGCGGGACTCCAGCGAGCTCCAGACTAGTTTCATTGTGTCGGGGACCCTGGATAATGATAAAACACATCATTTAAATGCCAAAAACACCATTAAAAGTCACTTTTAGGGGCAAAAAACAGCCTCTGTCCACTTCGTTAACAAAGTGATGGGGAAAAGTACAAAATCGTGATTAAAGCATTTTGCGGGACTCCAGCGAGCTCCAGACTAGTTTCATTGTGTCGGGGACCCTGGATAATGATAAAACACATCATTTAAATGCCAAAAACACCATTAAAAGTCACTTTTAGGGGCAAAAAACAGCCTCTGTCCACTTCGTTAACAAAGTGATGGGGAAAAGTACAAAATCGTGATTAAAGCATTTTGCGGGACCCCAGCGAGCTCCAGACTAGTTTCATTGTGTCGGGGACCCTGGATAATGATAAAACACATCATTTAAATGCCAAAAACACCATTAAAAGTCACTTTTAGGGGCAAAAAACAGCCTCTGTCCACTTCGTTAACAAAGTGATGGGGAAAAGGACCAAATCGTGATTAAAGCATTTTGCGGGACTCCAGCGAGCTCCAGACTAGTTTCATTGTGTCGGGGACCCTGGATAATGATAAAACACATCATTTAAATGCCAAAAACACCATTAAAAGTCACTTTTAGGGGCAAAAAACAGCCTCTGTCCACTTCGTTAACAAAGTGATGGGGAAAAGGACAAAATCGTGATTAAAGCATTTTGCGGGACCCCAGCGAGCTCCAGACTATGTGCATTGCGTCGGGGACCCTGGAGAAAGATAAAACACATCATTTAAATACAAAAAACACCATTAAAAGTCACTTTTAGGGGCAAAAAACAGCCTCTGTCCACTTCGTTAACAAAGTGATGGGGAAAAGGACAAAATCGTGATTAAAGCATTTTGCGGGACTCCAGCGAGCTCCAGACTAGTTTCATTGTGTCGGGGACCCTGGATAATGATAAAACACATCATTTAAATGCCAAAAACACCATTAAAAGTCACTTTTAGGGGCAAAAAACAGCCTCTGTCCACTTCGTTAACAAAGTGATGGGGAAAAGTACAAAATCGTGATTAAAGCATTTTGCGGGACCCCAGCGAGCTCCAGACTAGTTTCATTGTGTCGGGGACCCTGGATAATGATAAAACACATCATTTAAATGCCAAAAACACCATTAAAAGTCACTTTTAGGGGCAAAAAACAGCCTCTGTCCACTTCGTTAACAAAGTGATGGGGAAAAGGACAAAATCGTGATTAAAGCATTTTGCGGGACTCCAGCGAGCTCCAGACTAGTTTCATTGTGTCGGGGACCCTGGATAATGATAAAACACATCATTTAAATGCCAAAAACACCATTAAAAGTCACTTTTAGGGGCAAAAAACAGCCTCTGTCCACTTCGTTAACAAAGTGATGGGGAAAAGGACCAAATCGTGATTAAAGCATTTTGCGGGACTCCAGCGAGCTCCAGACTAGTTTCATTGTGTCGGGGACCCTGGATAATGATAAAACACATCATTTAAATGCCAAAAACACCATTAAAAGTCACTTTTAGGGGCAAAAAACAGCCTCTGTCCACTTCGTTAACAAAGTGATGGGGAAAAGGACCAAATCGTGATTAAAGCATTTTGCGGGACCCCAGCGAGCTCCAGACTATGTGCATTGCGTCGGGGACCCTGGAGAAAGATAAAACACATCATTTAAATACAAAAAACACCATTAAAAGTCACTTTTAGGGGCAAAAAACAGCCTCTGTCCACTTCGTTAACAAAGTGATGGGGAAAAGGACCAAATCGTGATTAAAGCATTTTGCGGGACCCCAGCGAGCTCCAGACTATGTGCATTGCGTCGGGGACCCTGGAGAAAGATAAAACACATCATTTAAATACAAAAAACACCATTAAAAGTCACTTTTAGGGGCAAAAAACAGCCTCTGTCCACTTCGTTAACAAAGTGATGGGGAAAAGGACCAAATCGTGATTAAAGCATTTTGCGGGACCCCAGCGAGCTCCAGACTATGTGCATTGCGTCGGGGACCCTGGAGAAAGATAAAACACATCATTTAAATACAAAAAACACCATTAAAAGTCACTTTTAGGGGCAAAAAACAGCCTCTGTCCACTTCGTTAACAAAGTGATGGGGAAAAGGACAAAATCGTGATTAAAGCATTTTGCGGGACTCCAGCGAGCTCCAGACTAGTTTCATTGTGTCGGGGACCCTGGATAATGATAAAACACATCATTTAAATGCCAAAAACACCATTAAAAGTCACTTTTAGGGGCAAAAAACAGCCTCTGTCCACTTCGTTAACAAAGTGATGGGGAAAAGTACAAAATCGTGATTAAAGCATTTTGCGGGACTCCAGCGAGCTCCAGACTAGTTTCATTGTGTCGGGGACCCTGGATAATGATAAAACACATCATTTAAATGCCAAAAACACCATTAAAAGTCACTTTTAGGGGCAAAAAACAGCCTCTGTCCACTTCGTTAACAAACTGATGGGGAAAAGGACCAAATCGTGATTAAAGCATTTTGCGGGACCCCAGCGAGCTCCAGACTAGTTTCATTGTGTCGGGGACCCTGGATAATGATAAAACACATCATTTAAATACAAAAAACACCATTAAAAGTCACTTTTAGGGGCAAAAAACAGCCTCTGTCCACTTCGTTAACAAAGTGATGGGGAAAAGGACCAAATCGTGATTAAAGCATTTTGCGGGACTCCAGCGAGCTCCAGACTAGTTTCATTGTGTCGGGGACTCTGGATAATGATAAAACACATCATTTAAATGCCAAAAACACCATTAAAAGTCACTTTTAGGGGCAAAAAACAGCCTCTGTCCACTTCGTTAACAAACTGATGGGGAAAAGTACAAAATCGTGATTAAAGCATTTTGCGGGACCCCAGCGAGCTCCAGACTAGTTTCATTGTGTCGGGGACCCTGGATAATGATAAAACACATCATTTAAATACAAAAAACACCATTAAAAGTCACTTTTAGGGGCAAAAAACAGCCTCTGTCCACTTCGTTAACAAAGTGATGGGGAAAAGGACCAAATCGTGATTAAAGCATTTTGCGGGACTCCAGCGAGCTCCAGACTAGTTTCATTGTGTCGGGGACCCTGGATAATGATAAAACACATCATTTAAATGCCAAAAACACCATTAAAAGTCACTTTTAGGGGCAAAAAACAGCCTCTGTCCACTTCGTTAACAAAGTGATGGGGAAAAGGACAAAATCGTGATTAAAGCATTTTGCGGGACTCCAGCGAGCTCCAGACTAGTTTCATTGTGTCGGGGACCCTGGATAATGATAAAACACATCATTTAAATGCCAAAAACACCATTAAAAGTCACTTTTAGGGGCAAAAAACAGCCTCTGTCCACTTCGTTAACAAAGTGATGGGGAAAAGTACAAAATCGTGATTAAAGCATTTTGCGGGACCCCAGCGAGCTCCAGACTAGTTTCATTGTGTCGGGGACCCTGGATAATGATAAAACACATCATTTAAATGCCAAAAACACCATTAAAAGTCACTTTTAGGGGCAAAAAACAGCCTCTGTCCACTTCGTTAACAAAGTGATGGGGAAAAGTACAAAATCGTGATTAAAGCATTTTGCGGGACCCCAGCGAGCTCCAGACTAGTTTCATTGTGTCGGGGACCCTGGATAATGATAAAACACATCATTTAAATACAAAAAACACCATTAAAAGTCACTTTTAGGGGCAAAAAACAGCCTCTGTCCACTTCGTTAACAAAGTGATGGGGAAAAGGACCAAATCGTGATTAAAGCATTTTGCGGGACTCCAGCGAGCTCCAGACTAGTTTCATTGTGTCGGGGACCCTGGATAATGATAAAACACATCATTTAAATGCCAAAAACACCATTAAAAGTCACTTTTAGGGGCAAAAAACAGCCTCTGTCCACTTCGTTAACAAAGTGATGGGGAAAAGGACCAAATCGTGATTAAAGCATTTTGCGGGACTCCAGCGAGCTCCAGACTAGTTTCATTGTGTCGGGGACCCTGGATAATGATAAAACACATCATTTAAATGCCAAAAACACCATTAAAAGTCACTTTTAGGGGCAAAAAACAGCCTCTGTCCACTTCGTTAACAAAGTGATGGGGAAAAGGACCAAATCGTGATTAAAGCATTTTGCGGGACCCCAGCGAGCTCCAGACTATGTGCATTGCGTCGGGGACCCTGGAGAAAGATAAAACACATCATTTAAATACAAAAAACACCATTAAAAGTCACTTTTAGGGGCAAAAAACAGCCTCTGTCCACTTCGTTAACAAAGTGATGGGGAAAAGTACAAAATCGTGATTAAAGCATTTTGCGGGACCCCAGCGAGCTCCAGACTAGTTTCATTGTGTCGGGGACCCTGGATAATGATAAGACCCATCATTTAAATGCCAAAAACACCATTAAAAGTCACTTTTAGGGGCAAAAAACAGCCTCTGTCCACTTCGTTAACAAAGTGATGGGGAAAAGGACCAAATCGTGATTAAAGCATTTTGCGGGACTCCAGCGAGCTCCAGACTAGTTTCATTGTGTCGGGGACCCTGGATAATGATAAAACACATCATTTAAATGCCAAAAACACCATTAAAAGTCACTTTTAGGGGCAAAAAACAGCCTCTGTCCACTTCGTTAACAAAGTGATGGGGAAAAGGACCAAATCGTGATTAAAGCATTTTGCGGGACCCCAGCGAGCTCCAGACTATGTGCATTGCGTCGGGGACCCTGGAGAAAGATAAAACACATCATTTAAATACAAAAAACACCATTAAAAGTCACTTTTAGGGGCAAAAAACAGCCTCTGTCCACTTCGTTAACAAAGTGATGGGGAAAAGGACCAAATCGTGATTAAAGCATTTTGCGGGACCCCAGCGAGCTCCAGACTATGTGCATTGCGTCGGGGACCCTGGAGAAAGATAAAACACATCATTTAAATACAAAAAACACCATTAAAAGTCACTTTTAGGGGCAAAAAACAGCCTCTGTCCACTTCGTTAACAAAGTGATGGGGAAAAGGACCAAATCGTGATTAAAGCATTTTGCGGGACCCCAGCGAGCTCCAGACTATGTGCATTGCGTCGGGGACCCTGGAGAAAGATAAAACACATCATTTAAATACAAAAAACACCATTAAAAGTCACTTTTAGGGGCAAAAAACAGCCTCTGTCCACTTCGTTAACAAAGTGATGGGGAAAAGGACAAAATCGTGATTAAAGCATTTTGCGGGACTCCAGCGAGCTCCAGACTAGTTTCATTGTGTCGGGGACCCTGGATAATGATAAAACACATCATTTAAATGCCAAAAACACCATTAAAAGTCACTTTTAGGGGCAAAAAACAGCCTCTGTCCACTTCGTTAACAAAGTGATGGGGAAAAGTACAAAATCGTGATTAAAGCATTTTGCGGGACTCCAGCGAGCTCCAGACTAGTTTCATTGTGTCGGGGACCCTGGATAATGATAAAACACATCATTTAAATGCCAAAAACACCATTAAAAGTCACTTTTAGGGGCAAAAAACAGCCTCTGTCCACTTCGTTAACAAAGTGATGGGGAAAAGGACAAAATCGTGATTAAAGCATTTTGCGGGACTCCAGCGAGCTCCAGACTAGTTTCATTGTGTCGGGGACCCTGGATAATGATAAGACCCATCATTTAAATGCCAAAAACACCATTAAAAGTCACTTTTAGGGGCAAAAAACAGCCTCTGTCCACTTCGTTAACAAAGTGATGGGGAAAAGTACAAAATCGTGATTAAAGCATTTTGCGGGACTCCAGCGAGCTCCAGACTAGTTTCATTGTGTCGGGGACCCTGGATAATGATAAAACACATCATTTAAATGCCAAAAACACCATTAAAAGTCACTTTTAGGGGCAAAAAACAGCCTCTGTCCACTTCGTTAACAAAGTGATGGGGAAAAGTACAAAATCGTGATTAAAGCATTTTGCGGGACTCCAGCGAGCTCCAGACTAGTTTCATTGTGTCGGGGACCCTGGATAATGATAAAACACATCATTTAAATGCCAAAAACACCATTAAAAGTCACTTTTAGGGGCAAAAAACAGCCTCTGTCCACTTCGTTAACAAAGTGATGGGGAAAAGTACAAAATCGTGATTAAAGCATTTTGCGGGACTCCAGCGAGCTCCAGACTAGTTTCATTGTGTCGGGGACCCTGGATAATGATAAAACACATCATTTAAATGCCAAAAACACCATTAAAAGTCACTTTTAGGGGCAAAAAACAGCCTCTGTCCACTTCGTTAACAAAGTGATGGGGAAAAGGACAAAATCGTGATTAAAGCATTTTGCGGGACTCCAGCGAGCTCCAGACTAGTTTCATTGTGTCGGGGACCCTGGATAATGATAAGACCCATCATTTAAATGCCAAAAACACCATTAAAAGTCACTTTTAGGGGCAAAAAACAGCCTCTGTCCACTTCGTTAACAAAGTGATGGGGAAAAGTACAAAATCGTGATTAAAGCATTTTGCGGGACTCCAGCGAGCTCCAGACTAGTTTCATTGTGTCGGGGACCCTGGATAATGATAAAACACATCATTTAAATGCCAAAAACACCATTAAAAGTCACTTTTAGGGGCAAAAAACAGCCTCTGTCCACTTCGTTAACAAAGTGATGGGGAAAAGTACAAAATCGTGATTAAAGCATTTTGCGGGACCCCAGCGAGCTCCAGACTAGTTTCATTGTGTCGGGGACCCTGGATAATGATAAAACACATCATTTAAATACAAAAAACACCATTAAAAGTCACTTTTAGGGGCAAAAAACAGCCTCTGTCCACTTCGTTAACAAAGTGATGGGGAAAAGGACAAAATCGTGATTAAAGCATTTTGCGGGACTCCAGCGAGCTCCAGACTAGTTTCATTGTGTCGGGGACCCTGGATAATGATAAAACACATCATTTAAATGCCAAAAACACCATTAAAAGTCACTTTTAGGGGCAAAAAACAGCCTCTGTCCACTTCGTTAACAAAGTGATGGGGAAAAGGACCAAATCGTGATTAAAGCATTTTGCGGGACTCCAGCGAGCTCCAGACTAGTTTCATTGTGTCGGGGACCCTGGATAATGATAAAACACATCATTTAAATGCCAAAAACACCATTAAAAGTCACTTTTAGGGGCAAAAAACAGCCTCTGTCCACTTCGTTAACAAAGTGATGGGGAAAAGGACCAAATCGTGATTAAAGCATTTTGCGGGACTCCAGCGAGCTCCAGACTAGTTTCATTGTGTCGGGGACCCTGGATAATGATAAAACACATCATTTAAATGCCAAAAACACCATTAAAAGTCACTTTTAGGGGCAAAAAACAGCCTCTGTCCACTTCGTTAACAAAGTGATGGGGAAAAGGACCAAATCGTGATTAAAGCATTTTGCGGGACCCCAGCGAGCTCCAGACTATGTGCATTGCGTCGGGGACCCTGGAGAAAGATAAAACACATCATTTAAATACAAAAAACACCATTAAAAGTCACTTTTAGGGGCAAAAAACAGCCTCTGTCCACTTCGTTAACAAAGTGATGGGGAAAAGGACAAAATCGTGATTAAAGCATTTTGCGGGACTCCAGCGAGCTCCAGACTAGTTTCATTGTGTCGGGGACCCTGGATAATGATAAAACACATCATTTAAATGCCAAAAACACCATTAAAAGTCACTTTTAGGGGCAAAAAACAGCCTCTGTCCACTTCGTTAACAAAGTGATGGGGAAAAGTACAAAATCGTGATTAAAGCATTTTGCGGGACCCCAGCGAGCTCCAGACTAGTTTCATTGTGTCGGGGACCCTGGATAATGATAAAACACATCATTTAAATGCCAAAAACACCATTAAAAGTCACTTTTAGGGGCAAAAAACAGCCTCTGTCCACTTCGTTAACAAAGTGATGGGGAAAAGTACAAAATCGTGATTAAAGCATTTTGCGGGACCCCAGCGAGCTCCAGACTAGTTTCATTGTGTCGGGGACCCTGGATAATGATAAAACACATCATTTAAATGCCAAAAACACCATTAAAAGTCACTTTTAGGGGCAAAAAACAGCCTCTGTCCACTTCGTTAACAAAGTGATGGGGAAAAGTACAAAATCGTGATTAAAGCATTTTGCGGGACCCCAGCGAGCTCCAGACTAGTTTCATTGTGTCGGGGACCCTGGATAATGATAAAACACATCATTTAAATGCCAAAAACACCATTAAAAGTCACTTTTAGGGGCAAAAAACAGCCTCTGTCCACTTCGTTAACAAAGTGATGGGGAAAAGTACAAAATCGTGATTAAAGCATTTTGCGGGACCCCAGCGAGCTCCAGACTAGTTTCATTGTGTCGGGGACCCTGGATAATGATAAAACACATCATTTAAATACAAAAAACACCATTAAAAGTCACTTTTAGGGGCAAAAAACAGCCTCTGTCCACTTCGTTAACAAAGTGATGGGGAAAAGGACCAAATCGTGATTAAAGCATTTTGCGGGACTCCAGCGAGCTCCAGACTAGTTTCATTGTGTCGGGGACCCTGGATAATGATAAAACACATCATTTAAATGCCAAAAACACCATTAAAAGTCACTTTTAGGGGCAAAAAACAGCCTCTGTCCACTTCGTTAACAAAGTGATGGGGAAAAGGACCAAATCGTGATTAAAGCATTTTGCGGGACCCCAGCGAGCTCCAGACTATGTGCATTGCGTCGGGGACCCTGGAGAAAGATAAAACACATCATTTAAATACAAAAAACACCATTAAAAGTCACTTTTAGGGGCAAAAAACAGCCTCTGTCCACTTCGTTAACAAAGTGATGGGGAAAAGGACCAAATCGTGATTAAAGCATTTTGCGGGACCCCAGCGAGCTCCAGACTATGTGCATTGCGTCGGGGACCCTGGAGAAAGATAAAACACATCATTTAAATACAAAAAACACCATTAAAAGTCACTTTTAGGGGCAAAAAACAGCCTCTGTCCACTTCGTTAACAAAGTGATGGGGAAAAGGACAAAATCGTGATTAAAGCATTTTGCGGGACTCCAGCGAGCTCCAGACTAGTTTCATTGTGTCGGGGACCCTGGATAATGATAAAACACATCATTTAAATGCCAAAAACACCATTAAAAGTCACTTTTAGGGGCAAAAAACAGCCTCTGTCCACTTCGTTAACAAAGTGATGGGGAAAAGTACAAAATCGTGATTAAAGCATTTTGCGGGACTCCAGCGAGCTCCAGACTAGTTTCATTGTGTCGGGGACCCTGGATAATGATAAAACACATCATTTAAATGCCAAAAACACCATTAAAAGTCACTTTTAGGGGCAAAAAACAGCCTCTGTCCACTTCGTTAACAAAGTGATGGGGAAAAGGACAAAATCGTGATTAAAGCATTTTGCGGGACTCCAGCGAGCTCCAGACTAGTTTCATTGTGTCGGGGACCCTGGATAATGATAAGACCCATCATTTAAATGCCAAAAACACCATTAAAAGTCACTTTTAGGGGCAAAAAACAGCCTCTGTCCACTTCGTTAACAAAGTGATGGGGAAAAGTACAAAATCGTGATTAAAGCATTTTGCGGGACTCCAGCGAGCTCCAGACTAGTTTCATTGTGTCGGGGACCCTGGATAATGATAAAACACATCATTTAAATGCCAAAAACACCATTAAAAGTCACTTTTAGGGGCAAAAAACAGCCTCTGTCCACTTCGTTAACAAAGTGATGGGGAAAAGTACAAAATCGTGATTAAAGCATTTTGCGGGACTCCAGCGAGCTCCAGACTAGTTTCATTGTGTCGGGGACCCTGGATAATGATAAAACACATCATTTAAATGCCAAAAACACCATTAAAAGTCACTTTTAGGGGCAAAAAACAGCCTCTGTCCACTTCGTTAACAAAGTGATGGGGAAAAGTACAAAATCGTGATTAAAGCATTTTGCGGGACCCCAGCGAGCTCCAGACTAGTTTCATTGTGTCGGGGACCCTGGATAATGATAAAACACATCATTTAAATGCCAAAAACACCATTAAAAGTCACTTTTAGGGGCAAAAAACAGCCTCTGTCCACTTCGTTAACAAAGTGATGGGGAAAAGTACAAAATCGTGATTAAAGCATTTTGCGGGACCCCAGCGAGCTCCAGACTAGTTTCATTGTGTCGGGGACCCTGGATAATGATAAAACACATCATTTAAATGCCAAAAACACCATTAAAAGTCACTTTTAGGGGCAAAAAACAGCCTCTGTCCACTTCGTTAACAAAGTGATGGGGAAAAGTACAAAATCGTGATTAAAGCATTTTGCGGGACCCCAGCGAGCTCCAGACTAGTTTCATTGTGTCGGGGACCCTGGATAATGATAAAACACATCATTTAAATACAAAAAACACCATTAAAAGTCACTTTTAGGGGCAAAAAACAGCCTCTGTCCACTTCGTTAACAAAGTGATGGGGAAAAGGACCAAATCGTGATTAAAGCATTTTGCGGGACTCCAGCGAGCTCCAGACTAGTTTCATTGTGTCGGGGACCCTGGATAATGATAAAACACATCATTTAAATGCCAAAAACACCATTAAAAGTCACTTTTAGGGGCAAAAAACAGCCTCTGTCCACTTCGTTAACAAAGTGATGGGGAAAAGGACCAAATCGTGATTAAAGCATTTTGCGGGACCCCAGCGAGCTCCAGACTATGTGCATTGCGTCGGGGACCCTGGAGAAAGATAAAACACATCATTTAAATACAAAAAACACCATTAAAAGTCACTTTTAGGGGCAAAAAACAGCCTCTGTCCACTTCGTTAACAAAGTGATGGGGAAAAGGACCAAATCGTGATTAAAGCATTTTGCGGGACCCCAGCGAGCTCCAGACTATGTGCATTGCGTCGGGGACCCTGGAGAAAGATAAAACACATCATTTAAATACAAAAAACACCATTAAAAGTCACTTTTAGGGGCAAAAAACAGCCTCTGTCCACTTCGTTAACAAAGTGATGGGGAAAAGGACAAAATCGTGATTAAAGCATTTTGCGGGACTCCAGCGAGCTCCAGACTAGTTTCATTGTGTCGGGGACCCTGGATAATGATAAAACACATCATTTAAATGCCAAAAACACCATTAAAAGTCACTTTTAGGGGCAAAAAACAGCCTCTGTCCACTTCGTTAACAAAGTGATGGGGAAAAGTACAAAATCGTGATTAAAGCATTTTGCGGGACTCCAGCGAGCTCCAGACTAGTTTCATTGTGTCGGGGACCCTGGATAATGATAAAACACATCATTTAAATGCCAAAAACACCATTAAAAGTCACTTTTAGGGGCAAAAAACAGCCTCTGTCCACTTCGTTAACAAAGTGATGGGGAAAAGGACAAAATCGTGATTAAAGCATTTTGCGGGACTCCAGCGAGCTCCAGACTAGTTTCATTGTGTCGGGGACCCTGGATAATGATAAGACCCATCATTTAAATGCCAAAAACACCATTAAAAGTCACTTTTAGGGGCAAAAAACAGCCTCTGTCCACTTCGTTAACAAAGTGATGGGGAAAAGTACAAAATCGTGATTAAAGCATTTTGCGGGACTCCAGCGAGCTCCAGACTAGTTTCATTGTGTCGGGGACCCTGGATAATGATAAAACACATCATTTAAATGCCAAAAACACCATTAAAAGTCACTTTTAGGGGCAAAAAACAGCCTCTGTCCACTTCGTTAACAAAGTGATGGGGAAAAGTACAAAATCGTGATTAAAGCATTTTGCGGGACTCCAGCGAGCTCCAGACTAGTTTCATTGTGTCGGGGACCCTGGATAATGATAAAACACATCATTTAAATGCCAAAAACACCATTAAAAGTCACTTTTAGGGGCAAAAAACAGCCTCTGTCCACTTCGTTAACAAAGTGATGGGGAAAAGTACAAAATCGTGATTAAAGCATTTTGCGGGACTCCAGCGAGCTCCAGACTAGTTTCATTGTGTCGGGGACCCTGGATAATGATAAAACACATCATTTAAATGCCAAAAACACCATTAAAAGTCACTTTAGGGGCAAAAAACAGCCTCTGTCCACTTCGTTAACAAAGTGATGGGGAAAAGGACCAAATCGTGATTAAAGCATTTTGCGGGACTCCAGCGAGCTCCAGACTAGTTTCATTGTGTCGGGGACCCTGGATAATGATAAAACACATCATTTAAATGCCAAAAACACCATTAAAAGTCACTTTTAGGGGCAAAAAACAGCCTCTGTCCACTTCGTTAACAAAGTGATGGGGAAAAGGACCAAATCGTGATTAAAGCATTTTGCGGGACCCCAGCGAGCTCCAGACTATGTGCATTGCGTCGGGGACCCTGGAGAAAGATAAAACACATCATTTAAATACAAAAAACACCATTAAAAGTCACTTTTAGGGGCAAAAAACAGCCTCTGTCCACTTCGTTAACAAAGTGATGGGGAAAAGGACAAAATCGTGATTAAAGCATTTTGCGGGACTCCAGCGAGCTCCAGACTAGTTTCATTGTGTCGGGGACCCTGGATAATGATAAAACACATCATTTAAATGCCAAAAACACCATTAAAAGTCACTTTTAGGGGCAAAAAACAGCCTCTGTCCACTTCGTTAACAAAGTGATGGGGAAAAGTACAAAATCGTGATTAAAGCATTTTGCGGGACTCCAGCGAGCTCCAGACTAGTTTCATTGTGTCGGGGACCCTGGATAATGATAAAACACATCATTTAAATGCCAAAAACACCATTAAAAGTCACTTTTAGGGGCAAAAAACAGCCTCTGTCCACTTCGTTAACAAAGTGATGGGGAAAAGTACAAAATCGTGATTAAAGCATTTTGCGGGACCCAGCGAGCTCCAGACTAGTTTCATTGTGTCGGGGACCCTGGATAATGATAAAACACATCATTTAAATACAAAAAACACCATTAAAAGTCACTTTTAGGGGCAAAAAACAGCCTCTGTCCACTTCGTTAACAAAGTGATGGGGAAAAGGACCAAATCGTGATTAAAGCATTTTGCGGGACCCCAGCGAGCTCCAGACTATGTGCATTGCGTCGGGGACCCTGGAGAAAGATAAAACACATCATTTAAATACAAAAAACACCATTAAAAGTCACTTTT